>NW_009704788.1:74753-85825 GCF_000703405.1 Apaloderma vittatum
CCAAGCTCTGACCCTGCTCTCCTCGCATATTTTCTATGGTCTTTTGGTCCTAGTCACAGCTTCCTGCCTTCAAGAAATTCTTAATCTAGCAAAGACGTTGTATATGTGCATGTCCTTAAGGATGCGGGAGCTTCTGCTGGCAGTTGTGGACCCGTCTGCATGTTAGGCTCAGTTCTCTGGCTCTGCACTGAAAATAACTCGTGTAGTCTTGTTGTCTGTGCAAACTAAAAGTAGCAATAGCTGCAGCTGTTAAGATTGTATTTATCAACAATCAGCCTAAGCAGAAAACGTGAATCTACCTATAAAAACTCTGGCATACAGTGTTTTTCAGGTACCTGACTTTTTTTAGGGAGATACATAAGGCCAGGCTAGTTTGAAAAACTGCAAATCACACACAACCCAGACTTTGATTCTTTCTCATGCAAGAAAGCATAACCCTTCCCTGGAGTGAGGGAATGTACCCACAAAGAACCTCGTTTTTATGCTCTTCTTACAGTAGCTTGGTGGTTAACAAATGCAAGCTGAAATACCTAATGTCTGTAACCTCCCCTCTCCTCAAAACACCTGACATTTAAATGTTGCCTGCTTCACAAAAGTTTTGCTCAGGAATCCAGTGATCGTATCTGATAAAAGGCACAAGGAATTCCTTTCACAAGGAGCTGAACCACAGATGGTTATGTGATTTGAGGGCCACTGAACATCGACAGTTTTACCAACTGAATCAGAATTACGGAAACACCTGCATGACTGCATCTGCAGACTCAGCTAAATTATGCTTCCAGCCAGCCACATGATATCTAATGTGTAATTCTTCTGCATTTTAATCAAATGCATTGTAACGTCAGTACAAAATTTCAATATGAATGCACCTTAATGTAGGAGTAACTAATAGCTGCCATCCATTAGTACCAGTTAAGAGACATACTTCCTACTAGGCAACAGAGGCACTGTTATTTTAACTCATTACCTGCTTTGTAAATGACGTTTAATTGCGCATGAAGAGAGGATGTTTGCAGGACACTGCTGGGAATACAGGATTGAGCACCCAAAAGTTAGCAAATGTTTGAAAGAAGGCTGTAAAGCAATGTTCAGGAACCCTCCACCTGGTGAGACTGGCTTTATGCCCTCCGCCCAAGGGGTTCCCTACAAAATCTGCACTGAGTTTAGCAGCTTAATGCTAGAAAAGCATACGCAAACTCTGAGTTTGTAAAGGCTTTTCAGATCTGATGGATTTTTGAGGCTACCATAAAGCATTTCCTAAGAAACAGATGATGGAGGCCAGTCTCTTAGTTGTTGCTTCCAAATCACAATGTCATCAGAGCTTTTCAAGGACAAACCACCAGAACAGTAAAACTGAAACTTTTTTTTTCCCCAGCACTTTTCTTAGATAGAGATGAGTTAGTTTGGATAAAACTTTTCCAGAACGAAATCAGACTGAGAAAAACCTGAATTTTGGAAAATGCCCTCTAATGGCTAATACTTGGCAAAGTTGCAATCACTGAAAATCAGCCTTTAAAAAGGAAGCACTGGTAAACCGTGGGCGATGGATAACACTGAATTACTGCTTCCTGAAACTGCTGACTGTGCCATTTGGCTCTGTCCTGAGATGTGCACCCAGTTCAGCCTTCGGAAGTGAGTGCTGGTGCCCACAGGACTGAATTCAAGACTTCTGCCCTGGTACGAGGTTCCGCCCACAATGTAGCTGGTGGGATTGAGGCCAGATCTTCCGGAAAACTGGCATTGTTGTATCACAGCACTCTGTTATTGGCCTGTTTGTGCTCCTGGAACCATTAGA
Source organism: Apaloderma vittatum (assembly GCF_000703405.1). Taxonomy (NCBI): domain Eukaryota; kingdom Metazoa; phylum Chordata; class Aves; order Trogoniformes; family Trogonidae; genus Apaloderma; species Apaloderma vittatum. The sequence continues at coordinate 76,549 of NW_009704788.1, forward strand.
GAAAGCCTGAAAGCATGGAGTGAGGTAGAAAGTGAAGATTTAAACTAAGGAAATTCATTCCTGAAAGGCCAGATATTGAAACACAGTGCTTCCTGCCCATGACTGACTTTACTTTAGTTCATTGGTCCCTAGTGCACCCAGAATTATAGCTCAGTAAACATCTCCAAGGACCACAGATTTTTACAAATGCAACCCTCCAAAATCTCAGTTTGGCTTAAGGCAGAAAGCCTCCTAGCAGAAAAGAGATTGAGAAAACACATCCTGACTTGGTCATTCCCCGTTCAGATGTGGACACATGTTTATTACAAATAACACTGAAATCAGTAATTATTTTCATATGGTTAGCAAATAATAATGATTCAACTTTTCCATGTCCCCAAATTGCAGTGGAGTGGGATTACAGATGGTACAAGATGCATCAGTTTTACAAAACATATTGAAGACTTCAACTTCGTGACGGAAAGTGTTCTGTCATCACTGAACTTATATGCACATGAATCCAGCAAAGTGGGGAGACCACAGTTCTGAAAACCGCTGAAGATGTTAAAACCGGGTACAGAGAAATAAAGTGTAAACACTCAGTTACCTTAGCTTTCCATCTGTTTTCATAAGTACTGCTGCAACCATCCTGCCTAGATGGAGCCACAGAGAGAACACAAACACCCAAGTCCCATTTCATGCCTAAAAAAACCTGCCCGTTTCAGTGGAAAGGCTTAACTTTGTACTGTTGCATGGCAAACCAAAGGCAATACATAGAATAAAACTACTTTATGCAATAACCTTGAATACCAGTGCATGTCTATGAAGGATTTACCCTGCGCCTGCAAAACCCCACCAAGCAGCTCCCACATGAAACAATGCAAAGGGATGGGAGGTTGCATTCGGCGGTCCTGTTAAGTGCAGTGATTTCTAGTGACAGCACTGTTTGCTGTGAGTGATCTGGATCAACATTAAAATAAAAAAAAAGCCATCTAGTCAAGTGCCCAGCAAGGGGTCTATTCTCATGTCCATGCTCATATGTTAAGTCCCATTGACAAGCATTATTGGGAGCTGCACGCACATATGGATATGTGAATAGCCCCAATGGGACTTGCATAAAGCAGTGTTCAACTATACAGAGATCACTTCAATTGTCGAGATAAAATAATCTAAGGGGAGAAGCCTTAAAGAATAAACCAAATAATTTAAAGAAATGGATAAATAATGGAGGCTAAAAATAGAATGACAAAATAAAACCAGGATTAGAATCTATTCTTTGAACTAAATAATAAATGAGAATTAGCTTTTGGACATTAGCCCTGGCCAAAATTTACAAAAATGGCTCATAATTCTGAATTGTCTAATTTTTAGACCCTCTTTGTCTTACTGTTACTCTCTATTGTAAGTAGAAACAAGAGACACGGCAAATAGATCTTGCGCTGATGAGACGAGTTTAAAAAAGCAGAGGATAAGTACTGCTCTGCTGAAGAACACGGTACGTGAAATAGTGGCAGCTCTGCAATAGGTCAATGATAATGATGCTCTTGAGGTTATGCAACACCGACAGCCACCCCATAAATGTCAAAGCCTAGCAGAAACTCCCTGAGAAGGGTGTTCTGCTGCCTGAAAAGCATCCAGCAGCCAGTCTGCTGGACAACAAAAATCTCTAAGGAGTTTGTTCTCTTTCTGCAGGCAATCTTCAGGTTTTTCCCCGAAGCCACTGCTTAGTTCAAAATCCCATCATGATTTGGGGAACTCTACTTACTCATACTTACGTGGCTGAAACAACAAAACCTTTCCTGACAGCCACACATAGATAGGTCTAATGAACAATGAAATCATCGATTAACAGAGCAGACAGCAATCACTGCTGAAGGGTTTTAAGACAGTGATAAGCACCCATAATAAGAACCTAAACTGGTAGGAGATGGAGTGGATGACAAGTAAATAACATGTATAAATCAGGTCTAACTGTGATTAAGATCACTGGTTTCTTGACTTTGTTCTGGTGCCCATAGTGGAATTCAACCACCTGAATTGCAAGTTATTGCGGAGTCCTGTATGTCTGTGTATGTCTCACTGGCTTCAGACCCAGGTCCAAACTGTTCCACCAACACTGCTTTGGAACATCCTGAGGTGAAGCAATCCATGCGACTGACAATGAAAGCTCTTATCTTGCAAAATGTCCTTTTCCAGTGGTCATTTAGACCAACAGCCAACCTATTAATCATGATAAACCAAAGCTTGTTGGGTCCCTGCTGGCCAAAGCACTTGAGAAGACAAAAGACACTGTGTTCCAGCTGACACCTGCAAGTAATTACACATGGTGATAGCGGTACATGAAAGAACAATTTGAGAACCGATGCAAAGAAGAGAGGTGCATTCCTTTTTTGTATAGACTGAATTATTTTCTGATCTGTAAGTGCCTTAGGGTCTTAGAAATCAAAGGCAAATTCAGAAAGATAATCAGTTGCCAGGTGTTCATCTGGAAAGTGATAAATCTCTAGTGATTTTCACCAGTCCTGGGAGCTAATTCCCTTTCCCAGACAATACTGTATTTTATAAAGCTATTTTCTCAGGTTAGTGGCAGAGGGCAATCGCTTCAAAGAGAAGAGAATCTGGAGGCCCACTCTTCCCAGAGTGTCTTCTCTACCTACCAACAGATCATTCAGTCTGGCTCCGATGCTTTTGGATATCCGGACACATAGCAAAGACAGGCATACAGGTTTAGGAGAATCTAAAATGTGGTGGCTGACCCTTTGCTGAAAATCTCCTGAAGAAAAGAGGAGAGAAGATGAGAAGATGGCTCCTCCTCTGAAGAGTACCAGATGATCACAGCCAGGTAGGAGAACTCTGAGTTATGTTCATGTTTAGTGAATATTTATGACAGCAGCACTATCTGAATGTTTCTGAACACTGGCTAGAAAGTGAATGATGGAAATAGATTCAATTTAAGCGGTATTAGTTGTTACAACTTAAAATGTATGCTATGTTTTCAGTACTGAATTTTGTTTTCATAAAATCTATGATCATAAATTGGGTTTACTCTGCATGTGCATTGACACAGTTAGTATCTAGAAATCCTAAGCAGAAAATAATGTTGCAAACAGACGTAGAGAGATATGACAACATATTTTGTATTGCTTTCTAGATTTGCACTTCTGGAAGATAACCTACTCCCATCAGACTTCTTCCTTTCGAAAGAGAAGAGGAAGACTGATTTACGTTCGAGATTGAGAAATTAGTCACTGTCGTTTCATACGACCACATCCTGGATCTTTAAAGATAAAGAAGTTCCTCAGATTACATCCTTCCCAGCAAATCATTACAGCTCGTGTTTCATTTTAAGCTGTGGAGTCAATCAGTGGGACAATTTCCTGCGTAGAGCTGATGACAAGCATCACTGCAAGCCCAAAAGGCAGGTCATCAGCCACTGGATCGACCTCTAAATCCCTGAGACTATCTCGCCGCCCGGGCTTTGCCATCACTGACAATTTCAATATCCCCCAAACTTTTGGCATTTGTTACCAATTAACAGTGCTGCCCAGTGTCTTACTTGCTTTAGCTTGTTATTGAGTTACCAGTTTCTCCTGTATGGACAAATTGTAGTAGTCATGGTGCAGATACATAGACTGAAATACTATCAATGACTTTCTTCACCTGTATATATGGCCAATGAATAAAATGCACACATTATATGGAGGTTTCTGCTGAAACCCCCCTGAAGAGCTGTGCTCTTGGGGATCCACCAGGACCACTTGGAGGCACATTTACCTTGCAGCTGGTGGACAGTGTGAGGGAAGGCCAGAGCCTGGCCTGTAAACCTCTGCTAGCTACAGGCAGTTGAGAGACTGCTTCAGACAAATAATTAGGAGATGGATACACACAAAAGTGCCATCTCTTCATGCAAAGCATTGTCAGTTCCAGTGATGGAGCTACTTTGCAGACCTTGACTCAATCACCTAAGCTGAGATTTTACAGGTGATGCTTAGCATAGACTGAAAATGTTATGACCAGCTAGAACGGCATCTTCCCAAGAGCATCCTTCTCTGGGGAAAAAACACCTGATCCTCACCCAGCTGTACATGCCAGTGCTGCTCCAACAGAGGATGATCTGTTGGATACACAGCAGGGGTGGAGACCTGAGCATGAAAATAATTCATATCAGATCTGGTTACACCCATCTGTAAAACTGGTAACAACACAGACACCTGGTAATTATGTTTCATGGGTTAATAAATGCATTTAAGGGCAGAAAGGATTGTGCTGAGCCTTTACTCTGAGCTCCTGCATGGAATCAGTCTATGCTATCTGATTTTAAAGAGTTTAGCAGGTCATTAGGATGGACTGAACCATGCCTTGTCCAAACTTAGATGGGAGACCCCTGAGCTAGAACCAAAGGCAATGGGATGGGGTCTCTGCTTGCTCTTCATTCTGTGGTACAGAGAGCAGTAATCGGAGTATCGCATGGTGGTATTGTAGAGTCTTGAAACGGTTTCTGTTTGCTCATCGTTTTGACAGTTGTTTAACTTCTCAGAGGGGTGAGACAGAAACAGGTCTGCGGGGTGCAAAGAGCACGTATACATGTCTGGGAACTCCTGTGGCGGGTATGTACGGCCACAGAGGCAGGGAGCTGCGTGAGCAGCAGCAAAAGTGATTGTCAGCATTTCCTATGGGAATGAAGTGCTGAGGCAGGACTGCTTACGAAAAAGACTTTGGGGGTGCAGTTTCAGATCAATATTCTGTCTGTGACCCACTCCAATACAGGACTGTCTTATTCACACTGTGAACAAACAGACTTCCAGGTAGAAGATGCCCTGAGCTGGGTCACTGCTGCTCCTTTACCACAGAGGTCTGAAGAATCAGTTATTTCATGCCAGGAGGAAGGCAAGGGATGACAGGTCTACTGGTAGGGGGCTGCCCTTTGCTGGTTTCGTGTAGCTCCATCAGCACATAAACTCTGTCTCTATCTTTTAAAATAATACGTTACTAGAGATACATGAACCTGTGATATCTGCACACCTGGCCTGAGTCTGGAGAGCCCACGAAATGTGTTAGACTTGTTACTACTTGATTATTCCTTTGCACGGTTGTACGTTCGTGCTCCGAAACGCTTATGAAACATCTCTGCTTCATCTTATGAAACAACTCACAGCGTTGAAGGCTAGAGAAAGCCCCTTGATATATTACAACTCGTGTGCCATCGCCCCTGCATTAAATATATTAACCTGGTCTTGGTTGCAGCAGGTCTTACGGCCTTAATTTGAAAATAAAGGTAAAAAAAAAAAAAAAGACAGTATCCACTTCGTGCCTTGAAAGTCACTTCAGTCACTCTTGCTATTGAAAAAACCCTAAATTCTCACTTGAGTTTAGTTGACTTCAACTTGCTGTTATCCATTTTTCTCTGAAAGATTAAAAATGTCATCGGTATCCAGCAGATGCTTCTGGATAGATCTCATACTTACTTAAATACTTACATATTATACTCATGTCACGTCTCAGTCTTTTTTCCAGTAAGCTAGGCAGATTGAGTGCTTTAAGTCTTTCACCATTAAGCACTTTCTTCAGCCCTGAAATTCTCTTTGTGGCTCTTTTCTGCACCCTCCCAGTTTTCCAACAATCTTCTAAAAGTGCAAGTGCCAGAAACAGCATAATCTTACCTTGTATGAATTGAAACCAATTGTGTTTGAATGGGCTCAGCTCATCAAGCAACTGAGATCGCTTGGAGTGTCATTCTCATCATTGTCTGTCACTCCACCGATGTTCCTGTCACCCTCAAATTTATCAGCTGTGAATTTACAGTGTTTACATCCAAATCATTGAAGAAAACATTGACTAGTATCTGACCTGATGCTGATCCTGGTAAAATTCTCCCATTTGATAACACTTCCTGATTCATAGCTACTTTTTAATAGGCTGTTAGCCAATTCCTAATCTAATTAGTGCATGCTCTGTTGCTATTTCTAATGTTTTTTGATCAGAATATCACACAGTGTTAATTCTAATCTCCATAAAAAAAAAATCACATCTCTTCACTGACCTTTATCATTCAGTCTTTACCTTCATCATATTATTTGATGCGCCTCATCAAAGAAAGAAATTGTGTTTGTCTGATAAGGCTTATTTCCCCTAAAACTGTATTTACCATCATTAATTATATTTCCATTCTTCGTCATTTCAATCTCATGGCAGCTTTTCCAATATGCACTAACAGCTCATGAAGTGTTAAGGGTCTCTCTCCGAGGTCAGTTACGTGTATTATCAACTCAACTAAACCAATTCAATTCTTAAACCCGCTCTTTGAAAACGGATATGTTTAATTGTAGTGTCTTGCTGCTTACTTACATCAGGTGATTAAAAAAGACTACCTGCTGTGCTGCTTTAAGTGTAACCTCTGGAAAAAATTCCAGCGGTATGTATGTTCACACCAGCCCTGGTTTTCCAAGTCTTTCCCAGTGACCACGGGTAAAGAAATCATTACAGCCTTAGACTTCCAGTGAGAGCTACACGCTTCCTGAAGCATGCCTTAGCTGAACACCATGAAAGGGACGATGATGAAATATCAGCTATCATGTAGCTATCTATAAATGTTAGATTTCTACAAAGTGATTCCACTGAATTGTAATTAAGGGTTTGAAAGTCGAATGATTTTAAGTGCTAGTTTTAATTACCGCTTGGTGAACTTTAGTGTGTTAGAATTGTCACAACTTTCCTTTAGAATTAGTGTCAAGCCAGGCAATACAGTGGGAAATTATTAACTCATACTTTGGTTCGGCAATTATCTGCATTACAAGGTTTATGCAATTAGCTGTTTAAGATGTCATTATATTTTGCCATCTGGTACACAGGAGTTTATGCATATGAACAGGCACGTGTTGAAGTGATTTTCACTATATGACTCTTGATCTCAACCCAAATCATCACTATAATGAGTGGAAGACACAGTGTACAGTACATTAGTGGCAGGTGCATACTATCAACTTCATTTTAATAGAAGACTTTCGTGTTTCCATTTTTAAAGTACTCTGCACAAGTGCTGAAAAATTAATTGCTCGTTTGCAATTTAGCAAAAACTGAGGACATGCTATTGCTAAATGCTAAGGAACATCAGTTTGCAGAAAAGCGGCCACTAATTTAAGTCCTTTCCATCTGTAACTTCAGGCCAGTTTCTGCTCCAGACAATAAGAAAGTCTGACTGAAGTTCAGCATAAAACATTCTCTCATTTCATGGTGAACACGCTGAGTTACCTTTGATAGTCTCACAGCACTGAAAGCTTCTTAGAGCTGCAAGGATGCCTTAAAACTCACCTGCACTCTGGTCCCTGAGCGACACCGGTGTCTGCCAGTGCGGATGGTGCTGTCACCTGCATCCTTGGTGTTCCCTTAGTCTGTCTGACGCCACTTTTGCCTGTTGGCTGATGTTTGACACACAGATTTTAAATCTGGGGAGAAAAGGTATTGCTGTCAGCAGCCTGCCACAAGGAAATCCTAGCTTCCAGGCAGTACAAAATGTAAATACCAATAATGACAGCACCGCGTACTTAGATAATACCTGGTAGTTCTGACGCATACTGCATCTAGCATTCTGAAAATTTTCTCCATCTTTAATTAATTAAATTGCATGCAGCTATTAACCTCATCTGACACAAGAAAACCAGTCTCTGGAACTGAAAGAGACCTCCTCAGTCACATGAAGGCTGTGCAGAGACTGAGTGGGGACTATAGTCAGTGAACTGCAGTGCAGACTCCTAAAATCGGGCTACAACTGCAACACTGCCATTTAGCTGTAAAAGTAGGTGCAAGGGTTTGACGTAGGACGAGGGTTTAGCACCAGGGAACAGACAGGATAGCTCCCACCTCGTCTTCCTCCCTGTTGAACTAAGTGCTAAATGAGGGACTGCTCACCAGATAACGCAAATTGAATGAGTCCGCCAGCAAATCCCTTTTCTGAGGAATAGTTATTATTTTGGGTTCTGGTATTACACTCTGGATACTCCCTGTGTCAGTAGTGGTTGTCTCAAAGGGGAGAAGGCACGGTTCCAGGCCTGCTTCCAGCCACTGCCCTGGCACGAAGGACAGTGCCGTCTCCAAGTGCAGCTGCTGCAACTTCGTTATTGAATTACATTAACAGGCCGCCCTCTAGTGTCATATTTTATTACACGGGTAAAAAAAAAAAAATGGCTGGGCGGTTAAAAATTCTTTTTTTCACTTAGCAAACACCAGCAAACAAGTCACCTACAGAAGCAGCCATGAAACATTTCTGTGGAGCGTGTGGGGAAGGTCTCTGTCAGGTTAGAATCCCTAAAATTTAGTGTAACAGATTTCTACTGAGGCTCAGGAAACCAATCCCAGAAGGCCCAAGTAAAATAGCGCTCAAACCTGTGCACACACACGCTGAGGTGCAGAATGTTCCTGCTCTTCAACATCAATATTAGCATTTCCACGGGTGGTTATACCAACGCGTTGGTATATACGTGCGTCTATACCTCTAACATGGAGTGTTTCATCCTCTCGTACGTACACCAGTGTCATTCAGGGAAATGCCAGGAAATGTCCTTCATGGTAATACTCCCAGTGCACAGGGACTGTTTTCCTCAGGCTGAAAACAAAAAGGTGATAGACATAAGCTAACAGGCAGGGATTATTCAGGAGTTTGCAACATTTCAGAGTTAAAACTGGAAAACACTAATACTAAACAAACAGGTACTTTTTTTGCCCTGAGATCCTTACTGGCATTAGTGGTCATGCTAAATAAACTTACCAGAGCTGCCTATACGGAGACAGTTGGGAAAGGGGAACTGGGATGAAGCACATCCACCTCTTAAGACCATCGGCAGGCCAGGCCAAGCCAACAGCTGGTGTAAATTAGCATGTGAAGGCAGTGCGAGTCTGTCCATTTACATCAGCCAGAGACCTGTGTATTAATGTTCCCTGGCGCTGAAGCCACCTGCCCATCTTCCACTTTACTGAGCGTATTTGGTCTCCTCTGGGAGGCCTGCTCAGTCGCGTGGAAAAGCATCCTTTCCATAAATACAGGGAAGAAGCTCAGTGCTGACTGCAGTGTTCTGGGACCCCTCTGCCCGCTGTGGACAGCCCCTGGGGGTGACTCTGAACAGCCCCTGGGGGGTGACTCCGAGAGCCCCTGAGGGGGGTGACGCCAATGGTGTCCCTGCAAAAGCTGCCCTTGGTTGTCTCTCCTGTGGAGCGCGGTGTCTGCCTCCTCCACCCTCTTCTAGAAACACTCTGGAATTAGGAGGGGACACTCCACCTTCCCGCACGCAGGTGGCGGGACAGGCAA
>NW_009704789.1:0-202 GCF_000703405.1 Apaloderma vittatum
ACCTTCTGGCAGACGTGGAAGGACTTTGAGATCCGTCACGGGAACGAGGACACGATCCGGGAGATGCTGCGCATCAAGAGGAGCGTCCAGGCCACCTACAACACCCAGGTCAACTTCATGGCCTCCCAGATGCTCAAGGTCTACAGCAACGCCACCGGCACTGGTGAGGGCACCCATGGGTGCTGCGGGGGCAGGGAGCGCT
>NW_009704789.1:538-740 GCF_000703405.1 Apaloderma vittatum
GATGAGGAGGATGAGGAGCACCCCTGGGGGCATCTGTGGGGTTGGGGGACACGTGAGGGCTCTGGAGAGCGCCCCTAAGTGCTGGGGAGGTGTGGGGGTGCTCCCAGGAGTGGGGGACACCCACAGGGCTGAGGAGGCCCCAGGGCGATGAGGAGCATCCGTGGGAACACCCGCAGGGTTGGGGGGCACCGGGGAGCACCCT
>NW_009704790.1:0-802 GCF_000703405.1 Apaloderma vittatum
GAGGGGCTCGGGGAGCCGCAGATCAGCAGAGACACTCTACACCAAGTAGGGGCACGGCCACATTCCAGCAGTCCCAGGGTGCCAGGACCAGGCACCTGCCCCCAGGACCTTCCCAGGCACCTTCCCGATGGTCGCGCTCCGGTTCACTCCATCCACATGGACCTTGTGTGGCGCAGGCGGCTCTGCTTCTGAGCTTGCTCCGACACAGCGAGGGCTTTCAAACCCAGGAGCCGAAACCCTGCAGGGCACAGACCTCTGCCAGAGAGACTCCAGAGCTCGAGAGACCCAGGACCTGCCTGGACCACTGACTTTTCCAACCCTTGCAAAATCCACGCAGCTCCAGCCGGGGAGCCGGGCGCTGCCCACAGCCAGGAGCAGCAGGACCCACCGGGGAGCAGCCTCCACCCTTCCCACCAGGAACGAAGACTGGATTTGTACAAGGCTGTTAACAAATGGTCGGTAATTAAGAAGGCCACCAGCAAATGGGGAGTTTGCTGCATGCAGCTCCGCCAGGGAGCCTGGCAGGGATCAGGATCGGGGTGAGCAGGATGTGTCTCTGCCAGCTGCATCCTGCAGCTTTAGGGGTGCCAACGGAGGGGAAGGAGTCTTAGAGGGGCAGCCCCACCACTGCTTGTGCCTCGGGAAAACGTGCCGCGATGGAGGTCCCGGGCTTGGCACAGTCCATTCGGCTAAAGCTGGATTTTCTCATGGAGATCTATCGCTGGTGCTTCCCAGCCTCTTGAGGGGGGACACAGAAAGCAGCTTTCGCCTTCCCTCTTTGCAGCAGCTCCTTGTCCATTGC
>NW_009704790.1:841-1228 GCF_000703405.1 Apaloderma vittatum
TTCGGCCCCCGCATGTCGCACAGGGACAGCGAGGCCCCCCAGCCCGGCGCAAGGAGGACGTGGTGCGGGAGAAGCCGCGGTGAGAGGAGCGGGATGCGCTGCTGGGGAGGCGAGGGGTTGTGCCAAGGGCAGTTTCACAGCTAAGGGTCTGCCTGGCAGGTCTTGGACTATCGTTTTATTTCCCCTCCTGTTCCTTTCAGCCAAATGAGCCCAGTTCCCGTGGCCATTCCTTGTGCCCAGCTCCCCATCCTCCAACCGCCCTCGGCTCCCCTCTGCCCTCGTACCACACGAGCATCCTCCAAAGCCGGTCATGGTGCAGCGTGGAGAAACCCTGAGCATTTGGGCAATGTGTGTGAGAAGCAGCAGAGCCCACCCGCAGAGTGGCAG
>NW_009704791.1:0-610 GCF_000703405.1 Apaloderma vittatum
CAGCTGTTTTCCCCCTCTGTTTAGGCAGCACTCAGCAGGGGTTAGAAGAACCTGTTGCTTCGGGGGGAGCTCTAGCGGGAGCAGAATCACAGAATGCCCTGTGGTTCGTTTGGGTTGGAAGAACAGCCTGATGTGCTCCTCGTGTGACCACAAAGCACCAGGGATTTACCTGAACGTGGCTGCAGGAAGGAGAAGACGTTGGACGTAGCTGGAATCAGCCTGCCAATAAATCTGCCTCCAGGCTGTCAACCTATTAGCTTCAGCGTTCTTGATTCTGGAAGCTAAAGGCACTTTGCATTTATTTCCCCCGAGCATCGTTCAAGGAAAAACTGTCCCCGTGGTTCCTTCCATAACCCCCAAACCTCAGCACTTAATCTTGCCATGCCCCTGGCACTCAGGATAAGCAGAGATATGTGAACGCACTTGAATTCACATTTAAATCGTTGTTGGGTTATTTATATCGTGTAAGTTTATACTCTTTTATATATATGTTATCTATATTTTATACTTTTATATATTTTATACTTTTATATAAGCTTAGACTATATGGAATCTGAGTTTGAAGGCAAACACTTATATAATAAAGTTTAAGGCGATGACCAGCTGCTGG
>NW_009704792.1:0-1244 GCF_000703405.1 Apaloderma vittatum
CAAGGAGAGAAGGATCTCGGCTCTGTCCGTCACAGAAACGGGGCCAGAGAACGCCGCGCGTTTTGATCCTCGACGCTCGGAACTGTCACGCTTTCTAGCGCTGACGGAAAACATCGCTCCGGGCTCTACGTCTGCAGAAGACGGGTTTTTTCGTTCTCGTAAGTGGCGTGTACCGAGGCTGACAAAAAGCCGATAGCGTGTGTCGTGTCCTGCTCAGCCCCACCTGTTGTGCCGGAGGTTCGCAGCACGCTGAGCAGCGCAAGCCGTCCTATAACGTCTCGCATGTGGTATCGAAACAGGCTAATACACAAATACACCACGGCACCTAGTAGCATGATGAATTACACCGCTTCCTGCCAATATTTATCTTTCAACTGGCACAGAGTAAAATTTCTGTACTTGGGAGACAAAGCCATAATGAATAAACAGGTTTTTCAGACTGGATTTGGGGTTATTACTGAAGCTCATAGAAAATTGGAGCTTGACAAGCTTCTAGCAGTCCCATTTCTACATCTCATCCAAAACCCTCTCTGCATCACCTAAACCACCACCGGGAAACACATCCCATCCATCTGCTAGACTATAAATAATACTTTCTTCAGAACGATGCGAAGTCATTTTGTTAGGACACAGAAAAGCCGTTCACTGCAGTCCGTGGCAGGAAGCAGCGAGTGGTGCAGCACGCAACCAGCTGCCACACACGGCCGAAACGACGTGCTGCCGTTCAATACAGTGGAAGTGTGTCACATAGGCGCAATGTTTAGATTTCGCTTTGGGACTACTTTACCAGAGCTGCAGTCTTAACAGGTTTTCCTGGTGTTTTATATGAAATCAGAATTGAGTTGCAAAACAAGGTTTGACAGTTTTACATCGTAGGTAAGATTAGTGACATGAGGAAAGGTTGTTCGAAGTCTTATAATACCGGAGGAGCAAGATGCACCATGTCCTTTCCTGTATGTACGTGAGACAACTCAGAACAGTACACAGCTGATTCGCTTGCACTGTTTCTTAAAGCACAGGACTGATTACTGAGCGGTCATCCGGAGCACAACTCTGCAAAACTTTCTCTCTCGGCAGAGAGAGGCAGAGCCGTTCCTGCAGCGCTGATACTTGTCTAGATGCCAGTGGGGAGGCTCAGAGGTATGGGACCGGAGTGCTCTGCCAAGGACATACAGATCTGATCCACGCTCCACGGCACGTTATGTGGATGTAAAGCAAGAGAATACTGACAGTCAGCGGAGTGC
>NW_009704793.1:0-200 GCF_000703405.1 Apaloderma vittatum
TGTGGCCAGTGTATTTACTAAAAATGTGAGGTAGATGAGAGGCCGGTAGCAAGGCAGCGTCCCCCGGCCGCAAGGCTTTCCTCCGGACGGGCAGCAGGGGACGGGGAGAGTCATTCAAACCCAGCCAAAGTTTGTTCTCCTTCCAGAAGCCGGAGAAGGGGTCGGCGGCTGCGAGCTCCGGCCGCAGGTCGGCGGTTGAC
>NW_009704793.1:234-3261 GCF_000703405.1 Apaloderma vittatum
CCCGTTCGGTTTTGCAGGATGTGTAAAGAGCTTCCACGTCCTCTCTGGAGATCAGGGTGCATTTGGCGGCGTGGAAAGCGATGGAGTTGATGGCTTTGAGTTTCCTCAACTCCTCCAGGTCGCAGTGATGCTTTTTTACTTTTAAATGATCCATTCGCTTGTGCACGGTAGTTCGCGGGATGTTTTTGAGCAGGTCTGTAAAAACCTGGGAGAGTGCAAACATTTGCTTTCCTTTAATGATGAGGTAGCCGAGCCTCACGCCATCCACCTCTTCAAAACCCGACTTCAGGTCTCCCATTTCGTGAATTAAATTATTCCCAGCATTTGCAGAGAGAGAGAGAGAGACGGGAGGAAAAAAAAAAAAAGGAAAAAAAAAAGAAAAAGCCACACACACACAATCCTCAGCCAGATGCTGTATTTGTCTCAAGGCATCCTGCTAATAAAATATAACAAAGGCTGTTATTCCTGGTGAATGAAGTGCCAAACTTTAGACAAAATTTTTAAAAAAATAAATTAAAAAAATACCGTGAGTCTAGAATCAATATATAATCTTAAAAATCAGGTTTGCCAAAGTGTTTCTCTAAGTTGCTGCTGAAGATCAGTACCTGTTCCCTTTCATTCCCTGCTTTTCCATTGGAAACTATGATAATGGAATGTGAAGGGAGGAAGAGAAAAGAAATGCAGCTGCTATTCCCGCCGCTGCTTTAGCTACAAATAAAATGACAGAGTGAAGTGAGCTCGTCCGGAGACACCTTCATCAATTAATTCCCCTAAAGCCAACGCTGATTGGACACTCCTGACAGGTGATGCAATAAAAATTGATATTCCACCCCTTCCCCCAAAAAATCTCCCACTAATTAGCATACCCTTATACTGCCACCTCCCCTCCCAAAGTAAATAATACAGTTAGTATATAAATCTTTCTATTAAACAATCCGAGCTCAAACACACTCAGACCTCTCAGACTTCCTTGTCGCTAGCTTCCGAGGAAGGATTTGCATGCTTTTTTCCCCTACCGTTTCGTCTATTTTTAACGTATTTTGGACAAACGTTGCTCTTTTGTGCATGCCGTTAATTTTTAAAGGACATAAGTCTGCTCGTAGCGACGGAAAATCCTTCGGTAACGTAGGCGCTTTGAATTAGCATTTTATTCTGCATTGTGTGGAAAAGGAAGCTTAGCGAAAACGTGCAGAACAGCCTGGTATTTCCCGTTCTGAGGCTCCAAAGTTAATTGCTCGGTTGTTAACGAGAGGGAATACTTACATTTTCGAGTTTCTCTTGATTTTCCTCTTCTGCTTAATTAGCTTTTTACAGCCGGGAACTAAGGTTATTTTGCTGCCTGAATATCACGGGTTCCCGCACCGTGATTCTGTAACACTTTTAGCTGAAATTCTGCCTGTAATATTGCGGGAGGGGGGAGGAGGACGTGGGCTCACGTCAGACCCATAACAAAGCATAGATAAGCCAGAAATGTATACACTTTTCACGATTAACCGTGCTGGATCACGAGCTGGAATGTCCTATAGTCCCAGAGCCCACGTCAGGATTCCTGCGCGCTGATTGCTTCCAGCAGAGAAAGGAGAATGTAAAATATCCAAGGTGCTTCCAAGAGCCTTTACGTAATAACAAAAAAGTGCTGGCACACACGATGTACGGTATCGCAACGGGCTAGGATGCTGCTGGCTCGCAGTTCGCATATTCCGCTCGGAGTAGCCCTGCCGCAGGTTTTTGATGTTCCATTTATAGCAGCCCCTTAAAATCAATTTGAAGAAGCAGCATGCAGGTTTAACCTCTTCTCAGGAACGTTAAATTATTCGAGTGTCAGCCACGAGGATTTCGCAAATGTTGCGATAGCTGCGTGCCTCTCCCTTGTCACGTTAAAGTGATGCTGCTTGCGGTTTGCACGTTAGGCGCTGCAAAAAAAAAAAAAAGAATCACCAATCTCTGCCGTGCATCCAGTGCTCCGCTGGATACAAACACGAGCACTTTTATGTATCACTGCGCATCCAGAATTAGACATATCCGCGAGGTTAATGAGACATCTCATATTTCGGGGACTTGGCAAAAAATCGACAGGGGGGAATAAAAAAAAATCTTCAGTCCCAAACGTCAATATCCTTTCCGAGTATTGGCAATATGGTGCGTGGAGTTCGTGTTACCCCGTCAGGTACAGCTAAAATAAAGCGCATAATCGCTCTGTAAAAACGCAGCTATGCACGCCGAGGCGAAATGCAGGCGAGCCCCCAATTTCGCAGGAATTCTAGAGAGAAGTGGGAATTTGGCGAAGTGCATCCGGGAATGGAGGAAGTCTATTCAAGGGAGCCTCTAACTCGGAGGGCTGAGATTTGAAAAGTCAGCCCTGGACTACTGTTGCTCTCAGCGCAGATGTAATCGCCGCTGTTCAACTTAATCCATGTGTGCGCGGACCGCGATGCCTAGTTCTTCCCTTTGAAACCCAGGGATAGTATTCCCATCCGAGCCAGCGGAGCTAGAGCAAATTACATTTTGTCCCTCGAATTAGAAAAGGATCATTGAGTGGATCTCGTGATATTTCAGCCTTTAAACGTAACCGAGAGGCAGCAGTGAACAATGCCTCGGCACAGCTAAGACCATCCGCGGAGTTCGCCTTTCCTCGCCTTGCCTCTGGATCCCCCAGCCTTGCCTTTCTCTTCCTCGCTCTTGTGAGAGGCACCCTGGTATATGCTGAGGCTGAAAGCAAAGTTTCGAGAGAAAACAGCTGCTGGCGCTAAAAAGAAATCATCGTAGTCTTTCTAGAGCTAGAGACAATAAGGTCGTTTAAAAATTCCTCCTGATGTACTTATATGCTGCCAACACCCCCACCCCCTCCCCACTGCTCTCCTCCCCCTGCTTTAAGGTTAAGGCTATGGAGTCAACAGTAAAGGAACAGTAAACTCCGAGAAAGCCTCTCGGAAGACGTTACCCCGATGGGCTGGAAAGTCTTTTTGTTTTGCCAGGTAGTTCAGCTGGGTGGGATTCCCGTGTAAATCCACCCGTGCATCCGCACCG
>NW_009704793.1:3304-6307 GCF_000703405.1 Apaloderma vittatum
TTTACAAAAATGCATTCTTTTTGCTGGTTCAGTTCCGAGGCTACGAAATACTTAAAACTAGTGGCGGCTCCTCGACAAACCTCGACGTCCCAAAAGGTGCGGCCATGAGCGCCGGGGTCGAGGCAGAGCCAAATGTTGACAGGGAGAAACCCACCCGAAGTCTGGGGAAACGTCAGGCTCCCAACCTACACATCCCCATCGCATACTCGCACACCCTTTCGGTCGCCTATCGTTCTCCATATCTCACACAGAGAACCTCTTTTTTCTTTACTTCTCCATTTCCTTTTTTTTTTTTTTGGTTGGTTTTTTTGTTTGTTTTTTTTTTTGTTTTTTTTTTTTTTGCGTGCATCTGTGTGCTTTCCCTTGGCCATTAGTACGCGTTGTGTATCCGGGGGTCGTCTTCAAGCAGGCTTGGGGTGGGAGATCCTCATAGAGAGCCGGCAGAGGCCCCTTGCACACGCACATGCACATTAAAGGCAGGAGACTTGAAAATGGATTTGCACGCACACAGGGGATTGCGATCAATAGCCACCAACATTTCTGGCTTAGACGGTTAATGTGAAAGCTGGCCAAAAGAAGGAAAATGGAAAATTTAAGGTGTCTGGTATCAATTACATGAAAAGTTATGCAATAATTTACTTACTGGGACCCGGGGTGTGTGCCTGCGAATTCGTGTGTCTGTGTACGTGGTGCATGTGTGTGCAGACTCAGATGTATATGTAGCTCTCAAAAGCAAGGGAGTTTCTTTGTTAATTTTGTGGACTCTGTCACCCTTGCTGGTGATCAAAGATGAACATGATTAAAGGGATGGATGTTTGTCTCATATTTCTCAAGATAAGGAAGCCCAGAGATGCCCGGTTTTGCCAAATACATATACATGCAACTACAGAGAGTTGTGTGTATAGGCGCACACACACAGAGACTATCAATCAAACGTGCTCCTTTTCACATTGAGTAGCGTGCAATCTGCAATCTACACTCTATAGTCAGTAGCATTTCGGTCTTGAAGGTGTCTGGCCAAAGGATAAACCTCACTGAAAAGGAAAGAGCAAAATAATAGAATATCTTCCTGTAGACCTATTCCCATTTATTGAAAATTGTACACTTTCATTTTTGTAAACTTGTGTTAAAATATACACGCTCACGGGGAAGTGCTTAACCACATTGTTCCAGAAAGAAAATGTGTGTAACATTAAAAATACTCCTTTTACGTGATGTTTTGATTTATTTTCATAGTATGATTATGTTTAAATACCAGTGCAATTCAGCCTGACCTCTTCCTTCTGCAATGAAGTAATGCACACACCATTTACAGTCTTTTAAACGTTTCATTGGGAAATGCAACAGCGATGTCCGCCAGCGATGTACTAATGGGGAAAATTCTGTTGAAAATCTTCATGAAAACCTAAGAGGTCACGTGGATTTTCACACTAGGATTGCCACATTATTGGAGTAAAATTATTATTTATTATTATTTGTTAAGTGCTGGGCCACGTCTTCAGGTATTGACAAGCATTAAACGTTTTGCTTTTGTGATGCTGAGCAGAAATATATATTCCAAATAAGAAATTGTTTTCTAACCCTATACTCTGCTTTTAGATATTGCTGGGCATATTTTGCTCAAGGAGGACACAGATAGCAGCTAGGGTCTATCACAAAGAGTCCAGTAACATAAATATAATAGGGTCAAAGAACAGTATAATAGGATCCTTCTGCTATTTTAAAGTCAGACAAATGTGACTGTAGTACCTAAAATTTGCCATAAATTCTACCATGACAACAAATCAGAATATATAACTGTATCTCCTAAATATGTAAGACAAAGAAATACCAATCATCAAGGGGAAAAAAAATAATAATCTCGCTAACACTCTTATGCCTAGGAGTTTCAAGGTTGTTTTTTTTCTTTTTATTTCTTTTCTTCTCTTCTCCCTCTCTCTTTTTCCTTTTCTTTTTCTTTTTTTTTTTTTTTTTGGTAAACAAAGCAGCAATACAGAGTTCTGCTAAGTGCTTTTTAAGTTGTAGTGTATCCTGTGGGTTTTTTTTCTGTGGGGGCTGGGGTGTTGCTTGCACACTACAATTTTGTGCAATTTATAATCACTACGAGCTAAGACTATTTTTTTTTTGAGTTTGATACTCCTGGTAGTTTTAAAATACTTTCTAGCAGGAGTTTCTGGACACATACTACATGCCATGTTGTTTACTGACCCATAATCAAAATGCAGTGACCTTCTACCCTTTTTTTGCCCCTTGACCCATGCTGAATTCAATGCAGCCTTTATAAATTTGCAAATCCTTGGACGTAAAGGGGATTTGGTGAGGCTTTGTTCTGAAAGGATCCTAAAAGTTTGCATTTTTAATTAGACAAAGGTAAAGCAACAAACATTGGGAAATCAGACCCTCTCGTGCACATAGGTAGGTGATCTCTCTTAATTTCTACTCTGGGGAACACATCTTAAAAAACATACCGTGCAAACTAAAAAGCAGTTGCAAACGTAGGAGATCAGGAGGTTATGAATTGCACCAAATTAGCAATGTGGTACAAATCACTTTCCTGACGTAAGGGATGGCCAGGCCGCAATCTTCCGGTGCTCATCATCTCCAAAGACCATGCGGATCCTGATGACCCGGGGAGAGGGGAGAGCCAGCGATTTGATCTGGAGCTACAGGCGCATTCCCTTATCTCCTTTGCTATCAGTCAGTTTAAAGGACACCGTAATTATGATGGTGATAAAACAATGCCCGCTTATGTGTGCTGAATAAATAAAGAATGTTTACAGCCCCAGAATGTTTCAATTCCAATTAAACGCTATCAAAGAAAAGCTCCTCTCCCTCCTTCCCTCTGCCCCTACGACTCCCTATTTACCTTGTTGGTTGTTATATGGCCCTATGAAATAAACCGGCCTTGCAGTTTGCTATTAAGGCCACACTGGAGGGAGGAGGAGGAGGAGGGAGGGGGGTGGTGTGACAACACGTACTCCCGGTCCCATAATTACTTGGGTC
>NW_009704794.1:0-1000 GCF_000703405.1 Apaloderma vittatum
TGTTCTGTGATTCTATGAACCCAGCGTTCACACCAAAGGGACACAGAGCCGCTGGTCCCCGTGGCCACCTCGCTCCTCCTTGGGTGGTGAGCTCACCACAGTCTGCTCTCAAGTGCAAATGCTTCTTTATTTATTAATTATGAGCCTTTATTTATTAATTATGGGTTGGTTAACCCTGCTGCAGTGAGCAGGGACATCTTCAACTAGCTCAGGTTGCTCAGAGCCCCGTCCAGCCTGGCCTTGAAGGTTCCCAGGGATGGGGTTTCCACCACTGACCTGGACAACCTGTGCCAGGGTCTCCCCACCCTCACACTAAAACATTTCACCCTTATATCCCATCTAAATTTGCCCTCTTGGAGTTTAAAACCAGAAATGGGTGTGCTGGTGGGATGCTTGGCTCAAAACCTTCAGGCTCGTCCCAGACGGTGCTTTTTGGAGCTCTGCTACGGGCATTTGGGGTGCAGTGGGGATTTGGCTGCAAAATTGTTGGGTTTTTTTTTCCTATCTGGATTTTTTTTTCCTCCTTGCATGTGGCAAAATGTGGGAGAAAGGCACCTGGAAGTGTTTGCAGCCCTTGGCTGGAAGGTTCTGTCCCAGCTTCTCAGTCCCTGGATGGGATGTAGAGGAGTTGCTGCAAATCGGTGGCGAACCTCGTGTCTGTGAGGAGGGCGGCCAATTTATTTTGGGGTTATTTCAGGGCTGAATCCTCATCAGGAGTTTTGCAGGAGCTACCCCAAACATGTGTCCAAAAATGCTCCCTTCATCTTCTTTTCCCGACAGCTTCAGGGAGATTGAGATGAAACTATAATATCTGAGATTGTTTAATTTTTTTTTTCTTTCTTTTTTTAGTATTGGCGTTTAAATTTTCTGACTCCCAGTTAGGAAAGCCGTGGCGTGAATCATCCCTACCTTCAATTTTAGGACCCGTCGCACAGGGAAAGCTGCAGAAAATTAATCACTATGTTAAGCTGCTTCCACTAGAATTATTTTTTTTTTAAAA
>NW_009704795.1:0-5686 GCF_000703405.1 Apaloderma vittatum
ATATTAGTAATATAATAATTCATAATATTATTACATTCATTTAGTTCTTTTCCTAAGATCATAGATCACTGAAGTTCAGACACACTTGAGAATGGCAGCTCAGCTTGCTCCTTGCTGTTGTGTGAGATGTGTGGTTTGGTTTTAAACAATCAAAGGGTATTGAGATTTATATAGATGACTGACACGTAAGACGCCCCTGCTCCCCGGCACAGCGCCGAGAAGCCCCGGTCAGGTCCCCAGCGCTCAGCACGAGCCTTCGATTCCTTGCTGACGTCCTCTGAGGGACAGCTGCTCTCACCCTTGCACTCCTGTAATTCTCAGGTGCCTTGGCCTGCATTCCGGTTTTGGGGATACCTACAGCTGGTCATGGTTTCATGCTGCCATGATGCTTGTTTTTTGCTAAGGTATGGGAGAGGAGCTGGGATTTTTCTTCTAGGAAATACAGAGTTGGAACAAACGGTGTAAACAGAACGGGGTCAAAATCTTGCAGCTGACACTGTGTATGTAGCTCATATCATGTGAAACTTCTAGATAACACCCTTTCAGTACAATTTTTAACAAATGGATCATTTATTCCCTGGTGGAAACCCTGTTATGCAAAGAGAATCCACAGTAGGCTCAGCTGCTGCGATGTTTTGGTGTAATTTTACCAAGCAAAATAGTCTTAATACAGTCCTGGCCTGAATAACCTGCCCGTGCTCGTACCATGGGTCTAGGAGGGAGCCAGGGCTTGGACTCCAGGCTTGAAGTTGTGAAGTTTGAGCCTTAATCTTCAGTAAACACTCTCTTTCTAAACCTGTGACTCCACAGCCTCACAATCGGGAGCTCTGCTTTACTAGCACTTAAGAGAAATTTTAATGAGTATCAGGAACAGACATTGAATGATCATTTCTGTTGGACAGGTCGTTAGTGGAGAATTGCTTTACTGTTTTCAAGGTAGTGGCCGGCTTGTGCAGGGTAAGCTACATGGAAATTGCCCATCAGGAGAAGATATGCTTTAGCTGCTCAGTTGTTGGAAGAAAATAGGGAATTACTCAGACATGCCTCTTAGTTATTAGCGAGCATTAATAACATGCCTGGCATGATACATCAGAAAGGGACAGGCCAGGAAATGAGCTCTAATTATCTACGGAACAAGTCCAGCCCAGCGTGCTGTCTGGTCCTGAAATTCGATGCTCCTGTGAGTTGTATAAACAGCAAGACTTAAAAACAAACAAGGCAAAAAGTCACCCAAATTGCTGATGTAGTCTCTTGCCGCAGTGAGTTCCAGTGGTGCCTAATGCATAGAGTAAGAGCATTTAGTTCCTTTAATCAGTTATGACTGTATTTTGCGTTTCACTTAACTACCCCTTAATTGTTGTTACAAGAGAATAAATAAAAGTATCTTCATTTCCCTATTTTTACAAGTCTTACACTTTTCTCTATACTAAGTTCTTCGAAGCTTTTTCATTCTCTTTGCATGGAAATTTTCGAGGTTTATCATTTGTGTTACTTGTTTTGAGCCCATTCCTTGTTCTGCTGTGCTGAATAAAACCAGACACGCTGTTCAACTCTGCAGAGAACCCTAAACACTTCTACTCCGTCCTCATTACTTCAGCTTTAATGTAATAGTAGGTGTTCATCAAATCTCCTGCACCTGGCAGTTAACGGTTTGACTCGGTCTTAAACGTCTTTTCCAACCTAAACAATTGTATGAATCCCAGTGTACAATTTTTTCGGGGTAGCAATTAGTTTCCTAACATCCAGTCCAAGTGACCAGGGAATATACTTTCCCTCTGATAAGCAAGGAATGTGAAGTGAAGTGCTTCAGGCTTGCAAGGCTGGATTTGGATATCAGTTTTTACTGAAGTTAATATGAATGGAGGATCCCGATTCTTGCACAATCTTCTCAAGTCTCATCTTAAGCCTTCTAGTGGTGCACAAGCTAAAAGAGCTTCTTTTGAAAAGCATTTCTGTGTGGTCGCCGGGGTCAGAGTTGCTGTGACTCTGTTGGAGGGGGTCAGGATCTGAAGCAGGGCTGCTCTACGTTCCTGGGAGGAAACCTGGGCAAGTGGAATGGAGAAACAGTCGCTTAGGGAAGGGATGGATTGCTCTGTGGATTCCTCTTCCCTACGCTTAAACAAAAGCAGCAATTCAGTTTTTCACCAGCAGTTGTTGTGATGAGGAAGAGAGAAGGAGCTGAAGCTGAGTAACGTTGGAAGCTTCTGCAAAGTTAAGACCTGGAGTTTCCAAGTGTTTGTGAATGCCGCAGGCTGGCTGGGAGGAGGTGATGACTTCCACTTCCAAGGCACCCTGTCAGCTGTATTCCAGGAACAACTGTCTAAATAGGCTGAGATTTAAGCTCTGTAATGCCTCACTGTGGAGCATAAATCAGTAATTTGTTTTGCTTAGAAACGTCCCTCTGGTATCCGAGAAGCAACTTGTGGTGTTTTACAAAATTCCTTGGGTGGGTGGGCATGTTCTGCGCTAACACAGCCCCTGCTGAGGAGTTTCCCATGCCACCGATCGTGTCGACAGGAACCGTGGGTGGTGCACTCTGTACCGTCTTTTTTGTGGAGGTAGAAACTTTATAAATGAAGAGTTGAATTGCTCTAGCAAGACAGAATGAGAAGCTTTCACTCCTTTTTGCTTTCTGCTCAATCTTTACATAGACAATTTCAGGCTGTAAAATAAGTGAATCCAAACTTCCCTAAATATCCAAAATAGAAAAATTTGAGAGATAATTTATATTGATCAGTATTTGCTAGCAGAGAAAGGATTTGGATTTGCTGTCCTCTTATTAAGTATTCTGTTGGCAACATCTAAGAGTAATGGCTACAAAATCCTTTTTTTCTGACTCAGAAAATAGCCAGGGTGGGAGCAATATTGATTTGGTGGTCTTAAATACAAGCATTTGTCTTCTTTGTCTTTGATTCCCTCCTCCATATACCAGTTCCTGCGTAACGCATTGAAAGCCATAAACAGCTGGAACCAAGTGATTGTGCAGTATTATGTTTTGTCTTAAAGTCTTATATTAGAATTAGGCCCCTGTTAGTTCTGGTCTTACGAAGGGAGTGAGGGAGGTGAAGTAATAAACGCATCACTCATTCACTGATAAGAACCACATCTCTTCAAAATTCTGGATACAAACACACACACAGAGTAAACAGCAGCGTATTTTGGCTCACTTCAATAAAGGGTACACAAAGGCTCTGGAGATTTATCCTTTTTATAGCAGCAGTTGCTGACCCTGTAAATCAAGTCCACGGCTTTAAAGGGAAGCATCACCATTTGGGATTTACAAAACCACAGCTCTCCTCAGCCTCAGTTCAGGACTTCACCATCCCGTATCTCTTAAGCTTTCAGTCAACGGTTCTTTCCATAGGCAGATGCTCCAAAAGTTGCTTCTGGTTTCCAGGAATCGGTCCTGTTTTGAAAACCTTGGTTGGGTAAATGCCAGGCGTTGCTTTGGCCCGGGCTTGGTGCAGGCTGGAGATCTGGACGTGCCACAGTTGTGCTTACACAACCCCTCTCGTCTGTAGAAGACCTGTCCGAGTCATTACAGATTCATTCCCCTTAATGATCCGTGACATTTTGTTGGACCTGTTTGGCAAGTTCAGCTCCGTATATTTTTGACTGGGAAATTAGAAAAGACTTTGCTCTCGACACTAAAATCTACCGGTTGCTTTATCACTGGAGTGAGTAGAAGCTCTAAACTTGTTCTTCTCGCCGTTCACCTCTGCTGTGTCCAGCTCTGAGAATGAGAGATTCTGAGCTGAAGTACAGAGCTTCAGTAGACTCATCAGAGAAGATCTTCCAAGACTAAGAGAAAAGATGAAAAAAAATTTAAAAATCCCCTCAGGACATGGTGCTGAGGATTCAATATGTGTCCCTTTTCTCTCTTGAGTTAGCACCCCAGTCAGAAGCAGTGCACCCCAGTGTTACGCTAGATGTTTTATTGCTGGACTTAAAATAAGTTGAAAAGAATGACACCGACACAACCCAGTGTCCTGAACCGTGGCTTGGAGATCCTGTGTCTCCCTACAAAATAGGAAAGGGTTTGAAGCTTCCGTAATGCTTTGAAGAGAATGCAGCTGTCGTGTTTATAACCAATGAACATTTGTACAGGTGTAGCTGTGAAACAGGCTGTTGAGAACGCTTTTGCACGTAGCGTGCTGCTCTCACATCTTAGCAAAGGTTTGAAAGCTGTTTACAAATACGTGTATTCCTAAGGAACCCGTGAACCTGTTGGGTCCCCATGTGTTGCCTGATCTAGTCGAGAGGTGGCGTCCCTGGCGGCAGGGAGGCTGGATTAAAATGATCTCTAAGGTCCCTTCCAGCTTAGGCCATTCTATGATCTATGAAGCAGGAGGCTGGAAGACCAGTTTGTGATTTATCAACGAATAATGTGACATAAATACTAGCTGTAGAAAGGTCTCTCACTTAGCTATCGGCTGGTCCCTGACAAGTTTAGGGACATGGTTGTGTGGTAGACCTGTGTTAGTGGTTGGACTTGATGATCTTTTCCAACCAAAATGATTCTATGATTCTATATTTGAAGTAGAAATTGTCCCCTTCTTCCAGATGGCCCAATTTAAACTGCTTTTGCAACTTCAGTGTTGAAGCTTTTGGCTTCCCTCAAGAAAAACAGGGAAAAGCTCCAGGAGACCATTTCCTACCCATTTTGTTAAATGCCAGGATTTTACAGGATCAAATTTGTTGTCTGCTAAACTGCAGTGTTTTACTGAAGCTAAGTTTAGATGCTAAATATTACACTCTAGATGTGTTAATCAGAAATCTTTACCGATCTTAATTGCAGAAATGTTTTCAAAATTTGGTGCATATTAACTGCCAAAGCAGTTATTGGAGGTTTTTTCTTTCAAATTTCCTTCTTGAAGATGAAATAGGAATGTGATATTGATAATAGCTGTAGGAGGTGTAGTCCCCTAGCTACCTGCCCCACGATCCGAGGGTCCATGTGGAAATAATGGGCTGTGTCCACCTGCAGTTTCCATCTTACATCAAACCCCAGAAGGAATTATTGCAACCCCATTCCAGCCAGGTGGCTATTGCACAGCAGGTACATACAGGACGTGTGGGAAGTCAAATGCAAAATCACAGCAAAGTATTTGCTGAAAGTGAAGGAAAAAAGATGGAAGTGTTGATTCCCGTGTGCATCCAACTTTCTGTTATCAAAAGGGTGTTGGGGGTAAGTTTGTGCATTGTCTGTTCTAGCACCAAAGCATTGCTTTAGGTGCTGACAGCTGCAAGTTCAGAAGGGTTGGTATTTCTGTTCAGTGATGCTAAATTCAATTAAGGACCTAATTGAGTAATAATGTAAGTTCTGAAGTGCTTTGTTGTGCATAAGTTGCTAGGAGCCTTAAAGAAACAACAAAATTCTCGGCTTTCTGTTCATTTCCATGGAGGCACGTTAGATCTACCACGATAAAAAGTAACAAAGAAAAGAAAATCTGGAGGGATGAGTTATGGCTTTGAGGCACCAGAAGAGTTGCTTATTGTAATGTTCTTTCTTAGTTCCTCTTTTGAAAATCAAATCTCTTACAGAATCACAAAATCCCAGAATCACAGGATCCTTGAGGCTGGCAAAGCCCTCTGAGACCATCAAGTCCCTCCTGTGACCCAGCCCCACCCCATGGGCCAGACCAGGGCACCCAGTGCCACATCCAGCCTCTCCTTAAACCCCCCC
>NW_009704795.1:5856-12439 GCF_000703405.1 Apaloderma vittatum
GAGAAGATGCCCCCGGCGCCCTCTCTTCTCCAGCGTAACCCCCCCAGCTCCCTCAGCCTCTCCTCACAGGACTTGCCCTCCAGTCCCTTCCCCAGCCTCATTCCTCTCCTCTGGACCCGCTCCAGCCCCTCAAAAATGTTTCTTGCAATGAGGAGCCCATCGACGCAGCCTGTCCAGGTCCCTCTGCAGCGCCTTGCTACCCTCTGGCAGATCGACACTGCCCCCCAACTTGGTGTCATCTGCAGATTTACTAAGGGTAGACTCAATCCCCTCATCCAGATCATCAGTAAAGATATTGAACAGGACTGGGCCCAGCACTGATCCCTGGGGGACACCACTGGTCACCAGACACCAACTGGTCGCAGCACCGTTCACCACCACTCTCTTGTCCCAGTCATCCAACCAGTTTTTTACCCAGCGAAGGGTGCACCCGTCAAAGCCGTGAGCTGCCAGCTTTTCCAGGAGGATGCTGTGGGAGACTGTCAAAGGCTTTGCTGAAGTCAAGGTAGACCACATCCACAGCCTTCCCCTCATCCACTAGACAGGTCACTCCGTCACAGAAGGAGATGACATTGGTCAGGCAGGACCTTCATTTCTTAAACCCGTGTTGGCTGGGCCTCTTCCCCTGGTTGATGAAGAGGAATGTCCTGAGTCGCAGAGTTTTCTGCAAGGAAGGCAAGATGCAGATGTCACGTTGTGGCACGGAGTGCAGAGCGCGCTGTTTGCTAATCAGCCCTATTGTCTGGGCTTCCACCGCACAGCAGCTGCAGACACATGTTGCCAAACGCTGCTTATGGGAATTCTCTATTTCGAGCTATCTTGCGACGCTTGGCAGGAGACAGCAAAGTTTGGAGAGATCTTTGATGAACATTCCCACCTCCTTTAAAAACTGGCCAACGAAGGAAGCACCGCTCCCCTCTTTCACACTCTTCATTTTCTGTGTATGTTCTTAGTTGTTTAGTGTGTGGTTTCACTGTGTTCAACTGCATGCTTTTTAAGAAAACTGTGCTTATAGTTATTTTCAGGCTGGGGATGGAAACATACACCTGCTGAGAAGACTTGTAGAATATTGCATGAAAGTACTTAGCAGCCTAGTCTATTAAATCACTTTTGAAATCAAACCTTGCTTTGTGGATTAGAAAACAGTGGCAGGAGAAATAAAGCAAAATTCTATTTCAAAAAGAGCCTTGATAAATGGAATTCCCCCTCTCAGTAAAGAAATCTGTTCCACATGCATAGCTGGTTACACTCTAGTGCCAAGGACTTCTTGCAGCTTGTAGTTCATTGTTATCACTGGTTTCGGCGGTAGTTAAGGATGGGCACGTCAGTCTGTTCTTTCATAGTTTTTTTCAGAAGACTTGACTCTGTGCAAACCTATTGTACCAGTGAAGCTCAGGGCGACACACTGCTGAAGGCAAAATTGCCTGGTACTGCTGTGATGCAAGAAAACCAGATTAAACATCAGCACCCAGAGCTCTCTGTAGACATGGCAGATAGGAAAAAGTAGCTTATTATGAATTTGGCAGCTGAGCACTCCGCCCACTCCAGGAAACTCTTAGCAGGGGGCGTTTGCGGAGTTTCCTCTCAGTTACTGAGCTGCTGGTACCAAAGAAAAGAGAGCGAGAACTTGGAGGCACCTGGCCCCATACTCTGACTTCTTTTTCACAACATTTAGGACAGTCATGACTAAATCTGTTGGGAGTATGCAGGAAGGAACTTTGCAATGAGTAAGAAATAAACTGTAGAATCTTTATAATCTCATGTAAAGAAGAGCACAGAGGCCTGAAAAGTTTGTAACGTCTCGATTTTTGTTTTTATTTCAGCTCATTCAGACAAACAAATTGAAACATTATCCCAGCATCCACGGAGAATTCAGCAATGACTTCAAGCAGCCATGTGTTGTGTTCACTGGACATCCCTCTCTTAGATTTGGGGATGTGGTTCATTTCATGGAGTTATGGGGAAAATCTAGTTTGAACACCGTTATATTCACAGGTAAGTAAAATGCAGATATCACGGGTTCACAGAATGTCAGGGTTTGACTTTCGTTACCAGACTAACAATAGGTTGTGCACTCTGGTCAAATGTGGCCACATCCTAGGGGCTTTCATTTGTTCTAGGACAGAAGTTTCTGACGTCAGTAGGAGCTAATCTAAATTAAGATCCCAGGATTGACTGTAAGGACAGATGTAATTATTGGGCCACTGAATTCATTTTGGCCCTGCAGAGCCAACCTTTGCCATGCAGAGTCCATTCCTGCCATTTCTAAGCAAAATCTTTGTTATGCACAGCAGTAAAATGCCTACAGGAGATTAATTTTTGGATTAAAAGCAGCTGGCTGCAAGTTCAACCCGGGCACAACCTAATTGATGCTGGTCAGAAAGGAGGAATACTTCTCCATATTCCACTGGAAGCACAGACCTTTCCTTATCCTTTCTCTTGCCCTTTCATTAAAACCTCAGGCAACCAGACAGTCTGTTTCTGAAGATGTTTCTGTCGTCTCTGCTGTTTCAGCAGTGTGCACCCCATACAGACCTGGCAGCGGGGATCTCTGCCGTCGCTGCCTTTTGGCTCAGCGTTTTTTTCAGGCGTTTTTTGGCTGACAGACACGTCTGTATGTGAAGCTGAAGGTACCGCTCTAGCTGGTACCCTGGGGAGCTGTTTCCTCTCTCAGCAACTCAGGCAACCAGGGGCACAACAGGTCTTTTAAGTTCCTCCACTTCTCCCAGTTTGCTTCTAGCGCTGACCCTGCTTTTAACGGATTTAATGAATCAAGCCCCATCCATCTCAGAACGAGCTACGGTCTGAGATCCACAAGGGCAGCTGCAGCCTGGGCCCATGGCAATCGTTAACAGGAAGACAAAGTATTTAAGAGAGAACATGAAGCTTTTATGAAATCTAGCCAAGGGGATATGTTCCCGTTTGATCTCCTTTAAAAATACTTCAAGGCCTTCCCTCAAACTGACATTCTGTCCAGGTGCCTCCTTTTTATACCTGATGGGTCGTACAAACAGAACCCCACAGAGCTGAGAAGAGAAATAATCCTTTAGGCCATTGCTACTGATTTTGTGTATAACGAGCTCTGGTATAATTGGGAGATTTATTATATAGAACTTAAATAAAAAAGATGTGGATTTCGGACTAGGACAGAGGAATTACAAATGAGGAGGAGAACGTGGAGTAACCAATCAAAACTACTCCGCAACAAGGATGTGGTGGAGTCCCTCTGTTAAGCTTATTGTCCTCCACTTTTTAGTGAATAGGACTGATCTTCTCTGATCGGTGACCCATCCCTGGAGGGATTTCAAAGCCGTGGAAATGTGGTGCTCAGGGCCCTGGCTTAGTGGTGGCCCTGGCACTACTAGGTTAACGGCTGGACTCAATGATCTTAAAGGTCTTTTCCAACACAAACAATTCTAATACTGCTGGAAGGCCCGTAACCTCCTAAAACAGAGAGTTGGCAAAAGGTTATTTTCTTCCTGCTTTGTTACTTTACCTGTAGACTTGAGGCTGTTAACAATATTGGTACCAGAAAAACATCTCAGTATTATGATACTGTTAAACTGATTTGGAAGGATTTAAAGAAGTCTATAATTAGCCCTACTGCAAGGGGAGGGAAGATACAAGGGGGTTCCTGCTGAGCAGATAAGACACTTAGATCTAGATTGTGTTTGTGCTGGGAAATGGTGCGTGGTACCACAGCGCTAACATCGTGTCCCTAGGAAATTAGTGGCATTAATCATGTTCTGAATGTGCTACGCGCCATCAGTGAGGGGGTCAGAAACGACCTTTCAGTGGCAAGAACTTTTATTCTGTGCCTTCTAGTAGGGAGAGGTAATAGACCCTTCTGTATTAAAATGTAATCTTTCTGTCAGATGAGGAGGTAGAGCAGAATTCTGTTAGAGCGTGCCAGCTGAGCGGCAGTCGTAACAGTCTGTGGATGGAATTGGTCGGGATTTTTGAGATTCGTTCCCGGTTTGTTCTTCAAACGAAACTCCACTTGAGATCTGCTTTGGTTGTAATGGCCTTGGAGTGCGCAGTGATTCCAGGTGCTCATGGTGTTTGTTTCCTAAGTTCGTCAGTCGGTGGCTTTTGGACTCTGACTCTTCCTCTGTCCATAGGCACATCCACTCGGCGGGATGTTCCTCCTGCCTTACGACTGCCTCAGCTGGAACAAAGGCATCTTTGAAACTCCTAGCAGATTAAATTCTTCAGTTCTTAGTAACTCCAGTGGAAGTCTGAAGCACCTCCATTGATGGCCAGGATTTTTATTATTTAATTACTTTTCTTCTCCTGTTTTAAGCTAAAAACCCCCGCCGTTATGAAAGAAAATTGGCCCATTGAAGCCATATGTGATAGCGGGTGATGTTCTCACTTTTCCTGTGAAAGTCTCCTGCCTTCTAGCAGTTAGGACCTTTAAACTACAGGCCACGCAGTATTGTTAACGATGGCACTGCTTGTTCAGTCTACAGGAGCTAGGTGGGCTCCACCTTTCCAATCTGTGACGTAAAAACAACTATAAGAGAACAGAGACTAAACCCGCAGCTGCAGAAAAATAGACTGGACACCAGCTGGGAGCGAGCTGTAGAGCCACGCTGCTTGCTTGTGCCATCTGCAAATGTTACCTCTGAAGCCTTATTGAATAGGTTATTGATGAAAAATATTGAATCCTGCTAAGCCACAAAGAAATTCTGGAAGAAAACACAGTAGAAAAGAGTCTGCTTCTTGCTCTCTTCGCGATAACAACGATGCTTTAAAACCTAACTCCCTGGGAGATCTTAAAACAGCTCATACATGCCGCGTTAGTGCCGTGCAGTGGAACATTTTATAACTCGCTGTCACACAGTAGTAAATCAGATGGCTTGGGGGAAAAGCTAAAGACCTGTAACTCTGTCAGAAAACATCAATATGTGTCCTTGACAAGCGCCATCTTCCACCAGACAGGTGACTTCTGGTTTTTTGGCAGTTTCAGAAGAACTATTCCTGCACGTCACGTGAGTTCTAAATCTTCCAAGTCCTGTGTTAGAATTCCTTCCTTAGAATTTCTTTTCCAAGGCTTCTATGTTCTTATTAGTTGTTCAGGCAGAGTGTAGACTGGATGCCATTTTGGATTCTTGGATCAAAAAATCCCCGTCTGTGCGTTATCTGAGCCTACTGATTCAAAAATACTTTGTCTGAAGAGGTGCTGCCTCACGGCGTTCTCAGGCACAAGCAGTCAAATCTCTGTGGCATCCGCACCACCAGACGGGATGGTAAAGCTCTTAACTGATACATTTTTAGGCTTACTTTTCGCGGGTTTATTGTACATGTCTGGCAGAGGACCTGTGCCTGACTAAGGTTTTCTGGTTCTTCCCAATGAGTTTTCAGATGTCTTCTGATTCAACCCTGACTGACCATGGATCGTTCTTCAGCCAGCTGCCTTCTCAGTGTTCTTATCTTTAAACTTCTGTTCATGGCTATTAAATTGAACTGCCATTAACTCCCATTTTTTACATCGCTATTTTTAGGCTTTGTTTCATTGCCATTAACACATCTGCTTTTAACTAGCATGGCTTCTTGCCTGGTGTAATTTCTATTTCATGTTTGCAGATTCATGGCTTTTGGGGCATTTAGTAAGATGTTCTTGTACAACTATCATTTTTTGTTAATATTTCTCAGTTCAATGTTCCCAGGCAGTTATTCTGACAATTGCTTTAAACTTGGGGAAATTATCCCTTTGACAGCTCCAAACGTTTGTATCACTGGCTGATGGGATATTCTGTTCTCATGGGGTGAATACAACCACATCATGATCACTGAGACTTAGCCAGCAGCAGATTTTTAGGGTAGCAATTAACACTTTTGTTTATCAGCAGAATGAGGTCCGGTGTTGGATATATGTCGGATGCCGTGCTGGGTGCTGAATTCCCCGTTGGTAAAGTTTTAGGGGTGCTTTTTCTTGCTGTACACATGAGAAATCCAGCTACTACTCTCCTCAGGGAGATGTGAGAACACAGAATCTGGCTGACTGGATCTAGACTGACGTCTCCGCATTGAAGTTTCCTTTAAGTTCTTCCTTTCGCACAGCCTGACCAGAGCAAGCCCTCACCCTGTTTGCTGGCAAGGCTTGGTGCTTTGCAGCTGTGCTTCCCTCTGCAGGTTGTCCTTTGGGGCCCTGGGGTTTGGAATAGTCTAGCAGAGAAGTCTTTCCTGCATCCCTTCCTCTTTTCCCTTTTCTTTTTCCCAGAAAAAGAAACATAACCAAACCAGCATTCCCTTTATGCAATCTATCCCACATTTATCAGGTAGAGAGTGATGGCGTAAACTCTTCCACGTCATTAGCTGGTGGCCCCCAGAATCAAGTGGCTATGTGTATCCTATACCGGGCCACCTGTGAGACCTACATTTTTCATTCACTAGAAAAATAGTATTTTTCTATATTATTCTCAACTCTGTGTGAGTAAAAGCCCATTCAGTGCGTGACTTTTCCTTGGAAATCTGATTTTTGAAAGTCAGTAGTGAGAGTACAAAGACAAGTTCAGACTTTCTATGTCTGATAAAGATACCAATTAATAACGTTATCACAGCCCTTTCCTTCTGGGTA
>NW_009704796.1:0-723 GCF_000703405.1 Apaloderma vittatum
AGAAAGAAAGACACAAAAGCTGCAGAGAGTGAATAAACTCAATTAGATCGCTGTAATTGCAACAAGAATTAGTGTGGGGGTCGGGCACATGTGCCGTCTCGGAGCAGTAATTAAAAGTGCCGTGTTTGCCACGCTGGGGAGGTGGCCTGCTGGGTCCCAGCAGTGCCCTTTGAAAAGCTCCATGATGGAGCTTCTAGCCTGGATAAATACAAATGTCAGTGCCTCGCAGCCTGTGGGGGGACTCTCAATCCACAGCCCAGTGGGAGAATCCCCTGCTTTACATTCCCAACAGTTGGGCTAATTTCAGAGTCAGGCTTTGGTGGGCTTTCCTGTGTGCTACACACTTTCCCAGCGAGATGCCCCCTCCCTTTCTCAAATGCTTTATTAATTTTCTCCTGTGGTTTTTTTTATCCTCCCTTTCTCTTGGGCCCGCCTGCAACTTCTCTTTTGTGCTCGCGCAGCAGGGTTCATAGTGGAGAATTTATATCATTCTGAAATATATATAAAGAAGGGATAAAAGAGGAGATGTAGGAACCTGCAGAGACTATAGCAACAATCAGTCCTGGGAGCCAGGGTCCTCTTCCTCCGGCCACCACCCCCAGGTGCCCCGGTGTTGTGACACCAGGCTCCCAGCTGCAGCCAGGGCTGCTCCTCCCCATCTCCAGCACTGGCTCAGAGACAGAGGTGACCAGTGCCCCGAGGGACAGCAAAGATGGCAGCGAC
>NW_009704796.1:873-2129 GCF_000703405.1 Apaloderma vittatum
ACAGGGTGCCATGGGGAGCATCGCTGCCAGTCTTGGCTTGGCCAGAGCCGAAGCCTTTCGGTGAAACTTCATCTCCCTCCACCCTGTCCCTCTCCCCTTGCCCCCACCGTGCCCCACCCTGCTGCGGGGCGATGGCGACATCCGCACGCCGTGGTGAGCAGACTGGGGCTGCTCAGCTCCTTCTAAGCTGGCATCACGCTCCTTTCGTGTTTTTTATTATCAACTGAATTTGGCATGGAGGGGATTCTCTCCCCACATCCCGTTGGCACACAAAAAGCTCAGAAACCAGCAAAACCATTGTTTGTGCTTGAAGGGCGGGGACCAGGGTGAAAAGAACAGCGTGTTTTAGAGCCCAAAGCTAGGAACCATTAGAGCATCTGGAACAGTTAGTGGGATAGGGGCGTTACAATTAAATAAAAATGGGTGATTACAGAACCATTCCCTGGCTCTGACATACACAAGGGCAGTTGCGGCACATGCCTGAGCACGCAGTCAAGGGGATTCCTTATTTATTCCCAGAATAAATGGGGTTTTCATCAGGAAAGTCTGAGGTTGGTGAGACTGTCTTGCCTGGGACAGAGGAGCGTGGCTGCCCTTCATGGAGACTCGGTGCGGAGGGGATGCCGGCTCCGGCAGATCCTCCGCGCCAGGGAGGCACCAGGGCCGGAGGAGCTGAGACGCGGCAGCGGCAGTTCCTGACCTTGCCGAGGACACGGGGTGTTCAGCCGTGGCTGTCAGTTTGCAGCGGGGACGGAGGTTCTGGGCCAGCTTTCCCTTTTAACGAGCCCCTCGGGAGCGCTTGTGCCCCATCCCACCAGTTTCTGCTATTCAGAGGGAACTGCCCGGACTGGCCAGCACAGCTTTTGCAGAGATATACAAGTCCTGCAGAAAAAATCCTGCTGCTCAAGGACCTCAGCCCTGTCCCCTGATATATGCTGTTTTCATTAAAGCAGTGAAATCGGATTTCAAAAAACCCAGGCTTTGGATAGTGGCCCTTGATTTGGGCCTGATGAACAAGATCCAGAAGCAAAACAAAGGCTGTTTCCACAATGGTTGGAGGGAAAGGGAACCGGTCCAGTTGCAAAACTTGGATCCTGGCACCGAGGAAGTCTTTGTGTGCGAGACCTGTGGCAATGGATGGCAATGACTTCGGGAAATTCAATACTCGCCTAGCTCATAAACAGAAAACAAGGAAAATAAACTTGGGCAGATGGGAGGAAGCAGAGCGCCAAGCCGTGGATGTCTGCTAGGCTGGA
>NW_009704797.1:0-205 GCF_000703405.1 Apaloderma vittatum
GCTATACTTGTGACATGGTGCAAGTTATATTGATACTTCTGTACACAACCGCATGAAAAATCGTGTATTTTTACCGTTTCTTATTACTTCTAAACAGCTTTATATTTTTAGCAAACATAAGTGAACTACGTGGGGGAGACCATCCAAGCAGTAGTAGATATTATATGAGAATTTTAACGTGTTGTTAAAAAACAATATCAAGCAT
>NW_009704798.1:0-2526 GCF_000703405.1 Apaloderma vittatum
CTGCTCAGGAGGTGTTTCTGGGGGAGAGGACACCCACGCTCACAATGTTCTTTGCCTGTGGGAGCCAGGGAGAGCATGGAAAGGTGGGCATCCTTGGGGGACAATGGTGCTGCACCCCGGGACCCATCCGGGCTCCCCTGCCCGGCCCTGGGGGCTGTGTCGCGCTTCCCGGGGGGGTCAGCTGGAGCAGAGCTCTGCAGCAGCGTGGGTCTCACCCTGGGGAAACCCTCCTGGCCCTGCCTGTCCCGCTCCAGCCGGCCCCGGACCACCCAGGGGTGTCCCAGAGACTTGGAGGCACTGGAAGAAGCCGGGAGGGGGACCTGGGGTTCAGGAGCACCCGCTTGACCCCAGACCTGGGCTAACAGAAACCTGCGTTGCAGTGGGGTTGGAGTATTTTATTTTTATTTTCTGGCTGATGTGGGAAACCCTCCTGGCCCTGCCTGTCCCGCTCCAGCCGGCCCCGGACCCCCCAGGGGTGTCCCAGAGACTTGGAGGCACTGGAAGAAGCCGGGAGGGGGACCTGGGGTTCAGGAGCACCCGCTTGACCCCAGACCTGGGCTAACAGAAACCTGCGTTGCAGTGGGGTTGGAGTATTTTATTTTTATTTTCTGGCTGATGTAGAAAGCTTGTGGAGGGATTTGTGGTGCAGCCGCTGACTCGTGGGAGCCATCCAAACCGCTTCAGCTGTGCAGAAGACGCTCAGGTGGAGCTCAGGCCGGGGGATGGCATGCTCTAACCCACTGGCTTTGTAAAATTATTTTCAAGGTGTGACAGTTTTCAGGCAGCAAATAACAACGTGCTGCTTAGGCATCTATAGCTGCTGCTTTTAAATTTTATTGTTTTTTTCTCAAGAGAGAACTGGAAAACACTTGGCTGCGACTTCCCTTCAGGCTGCCTTTTCTTTAGAACAAGAGCCAGGGAGCAGCTGGGTCTCTTAAGCCTCTTCAGCCTTCAGTTTGTGCAAAACCAGTACTGTATTATTATTTTTTTTTAAGCTTGAGAAATGTGCAAAGCTTTTATTTGCAAGTGGTGGGAGGTGCATTAAAACCAGTAAAATAGTTTTCTTTTGGAGGGAATACAATAGAGCTTGGTGGTGGCGCTGTAAATAGGTGTGAAGTCCCTCCGCGGGGGACGCGGGTCGCTCCGTGTGACAGTGACAGGGCTCTGCTGCCCGCTTTACCTCAGACGCCACTGGCTCGGCGTCACCAAGTTTTTACACCCGTTCTGTGTTCCGCAGAAAACACAGAGGAGCAGAGGAGTCGGACCCATAATCCTTTCCCGCACTGTCCTTTTAGAGAGTTGATTATAGATTTTGTAGCTCCAAACACTGGAACAGAGTTGACTTCAGGATCTTTCATGTGTGCACTGCGACCTGCATCCCTTTGTGGCTGGTTCTTCTCTTGCTGGAAACGAGACTGAGGTTTTCTTTTTTTTTTTTAAATTAAGTTACAGTGTTAGAATTTACTCTCCCCCACAGGAGAGGAAGAAATAATCCTGCTGCACAAGTTGCCTCAGTACTGGTGCCTCAATGTTAGTTTAACTGCGGTTTGTAGCCACCCCCGGGAGGTTTATTTATGGGGAGGAGCAGAGCTGCACCCACTGACCTGCACCGATAGCAGCAGCAGCAGCTCCTCCCGAGCTGGGAGAAATTCAAGCTGGTTTTGATAACGCAGCGAGAGGGGGCAACCCGGGCACGGCTGCGGCAGCTCGGCGCGCGTCGTGGCGTGGATAAAGCCACTGACAGCTTTAGCAGCGCATGTTGGGAACCAGAGAAGAGATGAAATGTAGCACCCCAGTTGTTTAATCTGTGGCTGATTTAGCTTTATTTATTCGTGCACTTCGGGCTGGATGTGCATGTTCTCACCAGAAACTGAATGTGTTTCCTTTGCACTGATGTACGGAGTTTACGGCCTCAGCACTTCAGCACGTCGGACTGACTTGGCTTTAGCAGCGGCAGCTCTCGCTCTAGATAAAAACGTCGTGGTTTAGCGTTAACACTGTGCGTTACAACTCTCTGCATGGACAAGGGCATTCCCTGAAACCACCGCCTGAAAATCAACAGGGTGGGCAGAGGGGGAGGCAGCCGGAGCTTCTTGCCTTACGAACACTGTGAATTCACTCGCTGGTCAGCAACACCTGAAAAACGTAAAGCTTTCAATTAAAAACATTTAAAAGCCCCCTGTGGTCACAGTGCTGGTTTACTTATAATAAAGAGTGGAAGAGGCTCTGAGAGGCCGTTAGAGGCGGCAGGCTGAGCCCTCACAGCTTTGACTTTTGCCAGCCCTAAGCTCGAGGCCGGCAGTCCCTGGGCGAGGTTTCACTCTGGGTTAGAGGCAGTAGCTGGCTCTGTCTGCTCCTATTTGCTCTGAAGGAACAAAACGATGTGGCAGCTTTGTTTGCACTTTGTGGCCGCTTTGCTTTCTGCACAGTCCTTCTTCCTCACACAGCAGTAACTGGAAAAAGGAGAAATGGTGAAGGGATTCAGTCACGGGGCTCTGAAGTCCACGTCGGCTTGCAGCCGCAGCA
>NW_009704798.1:2577-3541 GCF_000703405.1 Apaloderma vittatum
CAGGAATGAGGAGATTCCACGCCTGCCGGTGTTCCCCTGCCTTGAGCTCAGGTACAGCGGCAAATCCTCCCGCCCCACCTTCCCCATACACACCGTAGTTCCAGAAATCCTGATATTCAGATTAAATAGACCAAAAAAGAGCTATTAATGTGTTTTTTTGGTGCGTAGTGCTGAAAAACCCATACGTAAAAACATGGGCAGCGACGCAGACGTGTGTCCTCTCCGGTCACAGACACCCAAATCTGTTGCGCATCCATCTGGCTTCTGGCATCGCAACGTGCGGCGTTAAACCAAATGTGTTTTTACTAACCCCTCGGATTGTCCTGGGAAGCCACTTGTAATAATTACATCTCACAGCCACCTTCTGTTAACTTGTGCAAAATAACACCTTTCAGCGACACCGAGGGCTTTGTTCTTTGCTGGGCGGCAAGCTGGCACTGAATTCTTACTTGGAACACTATGAAAGGGGTTTTCTCTGAATTTAAGGATGTTACCCTTCAGTGACGGTTGAGGATGGGGTCGATAGGGCAATTCAGTGACCCTCTCTGCTGTATTTAGGGAGAGAAAGAGAGAGCTGTAACTGCCAACAGTTACAATTGTTTTAATTAAAGGGAGAAAAATAAATCACTCGAACTTTTTCTACTTAACCATCCATTAAGGCCATGTTCCGGCAGGTGATGGAACAGCCCGAGCGATGCTGCTTCTCGCAGGCTGCTGGTACCCACCGGAGCTGCGCCTCGAGGGCAGCGACACCCAGAAACCAAACCCAAGGGCTAATCAGACCTGGTGTAACTAACTGAGGATCACAGAATCCTAGAATGTCTTAGGTTGGAAGGGACCTTAGGGATCATCTCACCCAACCCCCTGCCATGGGCAGGGATGCCCTTGACCAGCCCAGGTTGCTCAAAGCCTCATCCAACCTGGCCTTGAACATCTTCAGGCAGGGGGCAGCCACAGCCTCTCT
>NW_009704798.1:3737-15513 GCF_000703405.1 Apaloderma vittatum
GAACCCCCCCAGCTCCCCCAGCCTGTCCTCGCAGCAGAGCTGCTCCAGCCCCTGGATCTTCTTTGTGGCCTCCTCTGGACTCCTTCCAACAGATCCACGTCCCTCTTATGGTGGGGACACCAGAACTGTCCTGGCAGAGACAGCCTTAAATCTTTGTGCTGCGCAAATGCGGTGAGGCCTGGATGAGTGATACTGTCCAGGCAGCGCAAAGCTCATTGCAGTGAAGCTACACCCCAATCAAAATCCTTCAGCACCTTAAATTCACCGATTCTGGGAGGAACAGGGCTGTAAAGGGAGAGCAGACTTGGTCTTAAAGACCGCGTGGAGGCCAGGACACATCACTGCTTCATTTGACACGTGCCCCAAGTCAGCATTTTGGTTTTATTTACAGCACTTCAGCGCTAAAGCTGTAGGAATTAATGCTGCCTGCCTACAGGCACACTCCCTTCTCGCCCCTCACCACTCAGGAACTGCAAACTCCCAGTGATGGCAGCCAACTTCAGCTGTCTTTTGAGAATCTTAAATAGAACTGAGTTGAAAAAAGGCACTGAGTATCCGGCGTCCGGGCTTCACAGCATCGCTCTTCACCACTTGATGTTAAACCCGGCGCTTGTTTTCTCCACCGCATGGTACTCGGTGTGCAAAGCTTTTGCAGCTTTTTCCGAGGCGGCGCCGCCCAGCCACCGCTCGTACAGCTCCTCCACTGTCCTGTTCTGCTCTGGAATTTCAGTCTTTAGGGACTCGTACAACTTCTCGACCTGCTGAAGCTGCTCCTTGCCCGATTCACCGTCTGGTTTGAGCTGACCGCCTCCGTTTAAACAGCCTACGAGAAAACGTCACTGAGGTTAGAAAGCACTTCAGCCTCATCGGGAGGAGGGCAAAAAACCCAGCTGGTTAATTTACTCTTCAGCTGCAAACAATTACAGAAATTAAAGCACTATTATAATTGTGGTTTACTCCCCAGTTATCTAATAGCAGCAGAGTGAGATGGTTGGCCTGGTGTGCCCCAGGGCTAACGGGCTATGGAAGGAGGCGGGGATGAGCCACAGAGACCAAGGTAAGAAGCAGCTTGGAGCTCTGGCTCTCATCTCGTGCCTCCAGAGAAGGGCCAGCACATAATCCAGGTGAGGAGAGCCTCGGAAGCTCAGCTGAAGGGATGATGAAGGTGCTGGGGGTATGTTCTGGGCTCGCTGTCAGGGTGCAGAGCTGAGTTATGCAGCGTGTGGTGCCTGGGCTGGGAGCTGTGCCGGCCCTCGGGGAGAGAGTGGCACCTCAGCATCGCTCCGGGCTGCGGCCGAGCTGCCCGTGCTCTCTGCTGGCGTGTCCCAAGGGACACGTGTCCTCCCGCTTGGAGGGAGAAAAAGGAGGGCTTGCACCAAGTAGAAAAGGGAACACAATAAGTTGGAAGAGACTTTTTTCCCCCGGCCATAGGAAGCATTCTCTAAAAGCGTAATGGTCAGTTTTGTGGAATTTTAGAGGAAGAATCTCGGGTGCCAAAGAGCTCACAATACCAGGAGGACTTCTTTAAAAGCACTAATTACGCTAATTTTGTGCAACGGTGCTCAACCGTAATTGCTTAAATCCTGAAGGACTGGCTTCAAGGTAGGGCGATACACACACAAGCTTTGAAATTCTGATGCCGCAGCTATTGCGACTCGAGTTTGAGGGCTTTGCCACAATATTGGGGCTGTGAGAAATCGCCTGTTGCTGTTATATTTTGGGTGTAGTTTCCTACAGCTTCTTACAGCTCTGGGTTGCAGCAGGGAAGTCTCTGTGCAGCCTTACCTGAGGGGCAGGCCATGACCTCAACGTAGTGATAGGGCGATTTCCCTCGTTTCAGCTTCTGCACCAAGTTCTGGATGTTCCGAAACCCGTAGGCCAGAGCAAACTGGAGCAGGACTACTCCATCCTTCTCCAGCGTGACCTCCTGGAAGTCCTTGTTTCTGAGGAAGGAGAGCAGACAAAAAAAAAAAACAACTAAGTTGCTTCCAAATGAGCTTCTATTTTAAACTTCAAAGAGCCCTGTGCTAAAAATGAAGTTCTCTGTAAAATCTCAGTCAAGAAGGCTGTCCCAGTTCTTCGCCGCCCTGACAAAGCAGAGGGAGGAACCGGCTTGAGGATCCTTTTCCAAACGTGCGTGAGGACCTGCTGCCCACGCTGAGTTTGCTGAAGAACACCTGTATCGAATAAATCCTTAAGAGCCGAGCAAATGGAGCCTGGACTGAAGTTTCATTGTGCTGGCCCTTTGGAGTTGGTTTCAGCCAACGTAGACGTCAGTGAGGCCGCTGAGGAAACCTTTAAATTGCAGCGGGTCGTAAAACCAGGGAGCAAACTGTTACTGAAAGCTTCCAGACTCCTAAGGCTAGTGGAAATACCTGTTCCTCATAAAAGAATAAGTAACTTGACTTTTATTAATTTTTTCATGCTCTTTCTTCCAGTTCCTAGACCAGGGCATCCTAAACATAAATACTGCTAATTGGGGATATAATTACTTACAAAATGGTACGTTAATATCATCATTGGGAAGGCGGCAAGAATTTTGGCTGCCCAAAACTCAAGCGACTTGTTTTCTTTCTTACCACAGCACAGCTAAAACAGCGGCTCGATGCAGATCTTCTGTTCAACAAGGTTAGGAACAAATCTAACGGTCTGACTGCAGGTGAGGAAGCCCAGATCCACATGAGCGCTGTCTTTTAAATTACTCTAAAAATTGTCCGCAACTGGATATGGGAAAAAAATCCCTCAGGCCAGGCAAAAGTGCGTGGGTGGTGAAGGGGCTGGGAGTCTCGGAGGGAAAGGCGTGAGGAGCGCTGGCTGATTTATCGCTCGGCAGCTGTGGGAGTGAGAAACCAATTCCCATGGACTGAAGTAAAATGCTTCACGTTCAGCTCATCAGCTGGACAACCGTGTGAACAGAACTGCAGTAAAAAAAAATTAAAAAATCACGTTTTCTCTATGACTTTGAACTTCTTACTTTAAAGGTTTGTACTGAATTGTATCCACTTGAATTCCAAAGAGCTCCTGGGCCGCGTGCTTGTACACATGCTCCAAATAGCCGCCAGAGCCACCTCCGGCGTGGCCGGTGAGCTCTTCTGCAGCGCTACGGAACCTGGCGGAAAGGAAGAAAGAAACGTTTTTAGGGGCATCTCTTTGATAAAACAGAACAGCTGGCGCAAACACAAAGGTCCAAGGGGACTCGAAAGCAACGAGACCCAGCACAGGCTTGGTTGAGCTCCTCTGAGCTTTTCCTTTTCTCCTGGGAATGGACCATTTCGAGCTCCAGACCCCGGCAGGTTTAATCTCGTGCTGCTGAGCACCTTCTGGGTCAAGCTCGGTGGCAATACCAACACTTGCCACAACGAGGCCCGACTCACACGCTGCCAACTTCATCTCCTACCACCAAAAACGCCTTTGGGAAGGTCTGAGTTACGAGGGCAACTACTCGACACGTGTATTTTGTCAGCTCCCTGTTTAACACCTCTACAAACACCCCGGGTTACGCTTCGAAGCGGAAGGAGGCAAATATTGAAGTGATGGTGGGATGGGCCTGTGCGATCCAGGCTTCTCTTGGAGAGCACAACCCAGCAGAACTCTCCTCTCAGTGAGGAGCCATCTCGTCAGCGCTGACGCTTTTCTGCAGCATCGACAGAAGCAGAGTTCATCAGAGAGTTGCACGTTCCAATGTGGGCTTTTTTTCTGTGTGTTTTTTTGAAATCAGTTGCTTTAGATGTGGTTGCTGGGATGTGAGGGAATGCTTTGGGGAGACATCAGCACTCCAATCTAAGCACGGAGAGGTGAAATCCGTGTCGCTGTGGTTTCACGTATTTAAGAGAAGCGGACAACCCTATCGGTGCTGGGACGTTTGCTCTGGACGTGGCTGCCCTCAGCAGGGTCCTGCTTCGAGTCCACCCCATTCTGGGTGTTGAACAGCTACGCTAACGTAAGCTCTGTAAATCTAGTTCTGCACAAACGATTCCATCGTGCTGACCCACCGAAACGCAACCAGCTCTTCGGAGGTCAAGATAACGCTTCTTGAGAAGAGCTTGCCAGATGGAAGCCGCAACAATAGCCTTTGTTAAGGGAGAACAACAAGATGAGGGAGCTGCTTCCAAGCACCCGCAAGGCGGTGACACTCGCGTTCTCCTCCGACCAGCTGCAGAAGGGAAAACGCTTGAATTCGAGCCAAACGGTTTCAAGTCAATTCGAAGATGTTGCCTCTCGCAGATAAAAATCTTCACTCTGGAAGAACTGCAGAAGGCAACACTTGAGCCTCAGAAACTATTTTTAATTCCATCTTGTTTACAGGAACTCGGCTTCATTACCAAAATGTTTCAGTGTGTCTGGCCTCACGTACCACCGCTCTCTTAGAACGAGGCTGCCAGCGAGCTTTGGAGCAAACGGTCGTACCAACAAAGGTCCCGGGACTTCTGGCACTTTATCTCAGTTCTTGCTGCCAAATGTAATAAGCTCTTAATGGGCTTTTCCACGTGCTGGAGGACAAAGCTGAACATCAGCCACCGGGCTGCTTCTGTGACTGCTCCAAGTTCGGAGGGATACGTGCTGTTTGGGACCAGTCAATTTAGTGAGTATGTTAAAGCCAGTGAAAGGTCACGGAGGCGCTTTATCACCACGAGCATGAGGCCCGGGGCCCAGAATGTACTCCTGCGAAGTTGGCCAGAGGTTTTTATGGAGTAAATAGATGTTCAGTTCCATCTTATAACTGACACTTCCAGAATGTCAGCTCCTAAGGGAACCCGAACACTTTGGAATTTATTTTTTCCCCTCTCCTCTGTTCTCCATTAGCGGTACGACAATAAAGCAGGTAGAACAAAAGTACTTCTGAAGTCGTACTTCTGGGACTTGACCATGCAGGCATTTATTCTAGCTGAGGACACTTGTCTTTTTTTGTTTTGTTTTGTTTGCTGTGAGGCAGCCTTGTGCGTAGGCTCCGTCAAAACCACCCCCATTTCATCTTGGAAAAAGGGTGCGGTAGTGCAGATAGATCTGCGTTACTAAAGGTGAAACCTGCACCTGCTGATCCACTGAAATGTCACAGAGGGAAACTGAGGCTCTGGGCATGCACACTATTTTTAAATGTCTTTTTTTTAAACTAAGCATTCTTACAAGAAAGAGATTAGATGGCACCAGACTGCCTCTACCTCACATTCTCCTTCTTTTCAGAAGCACAGGAGCGACCGGTGTTTCTAACAATTCAGACTATCTAGCACAGCGAGTCTCAGGTAACGACACTTTGCAGCTCTGTCAACACGCACGGGCTGATCAGACAGTTCTGGAGCCAAGGCTGCTGGGGGCACGTGGTTGCACTAAAAAGGCTTGAAGCCTATTAAGAAACAACCCAAACTTCAAAGCAAGAGCGTCATCTCCGGCGCAAATCTCTCCTAAAGGCTTCGCGGTAAATTCTGGAATCGTACGCTTCATCAGCTTGTCCGGTCCTTAAAGGTCGCCACACGTGTAGCCTTCCTGCAAAGTGCTGCAAAGACTTTTGTTTTAAACTAAAGAGAAGGCTTTGGTTTAGTGTTCAGTGTGGAACCACCGCTGCCTGTTGATTTAGACGAGTAAAATGTGATTTTGATGTTTCCATAGTCACTTAGATCTCGGCGCAGTTGTCGCTTAACTAGATGTTACTCTTCAGCTGAAGCAACCAAAATCTCATCCGGTTTGCACGTGTTCCGGATCTCATTTTTTAGCAAATAAATACTCCTAGAAATTAGGTGAGCAACCTAAATATTTCTTATTTATGCTTTAATTCTGGAATCCTTACAGTAGCTCTGATAACTGGGAACAGAGACAAGTGAACTGAGCACGGTGCAGGAACAGCCTTTGTTTAGCAAACGCTTTTATCACTGATCGAGGTTCTTCCACTTTTCAAAGTCTGCAGGTAGATTTTTTTTTTTTTTTTTTTGGTGGGTTCCCACCAGTTATGCTGTGACAGGAATTGAAGTAAAGGACTGCCAGGCAATTTGTACTTCTCCACACGACTATTTTGCTGTTTTACTGAGCTAACTATAGCACTCCTGCTGATTCACAGCGGGAGTTACTAATTCTTGGACTACTAAATCTAGAATAAAGAGTTACAGACTTTCCAAAAGTGGAAATTCATCATGTTCTGTACATCAAGTATTTTATTGCACAAGTGTACTGATTTGAACGAAGCAAGAAAGCAAATCAAATGCAAAGACAAGCAGCCTTGTGCAGAACAGTGGCGGAAAGGAAAATGTTGTTGAAGAACTCTATAAATATCGGATGAAAATAAACAGGATGGAAGATGCAAATGAGATTTTTGTTCTTACATGGTATCCAACGGAGCAGGATCTACATCTGAGAGAGATACTCCTTCTTGTTCCAACAACTTCAGCACTTCTCCTAAAACAGAATCACAGTTGTAACAAGTTCTTATTTGGCGATAAGGGAAAACAAAAACCCGCAGACCAGCACATAAGACTGCACCTGCAATTTTTACCAGGACTGACACGTAATTATCCAGCAACGTCCATCCTCTACTGGAGACACGGCGTTATTAAAACTAGCCAACACCTTGCTTCGAGGCTTCTAGAAATTACCTCAACTACAGGAGGCTCTGCTCACCTGTGGTGATCACACAGTCCACGTCACGAGTCTGGTACTCTTGGTTGAAAAAGTCTGGCCTTGAAGCCTCCAGCTTTTTGTCGTAACAGGGCATCACTGTGACGTGGTAGATCTGGT
Organism: Apaloderma vittatum; assembly: GCF_000703405.1. Classification (NCBI taxonomy): domain Eukaryota; kingdom Metazoa; phylum Chordata; class Aves; order Trogoniformes; family Trogonidae; genus Apaloderma; species Apaloderma vittatum. The sequence goes on from NW_009704798.1 coordinate 10,461, forward strand.
CGGGTGTCAGGTGCTGGAAGAAAGAAGCAGCCACGCTGTAGGATCGGCCAACATCAAACTTACCTTGAGGGAGGTGTTTTCCAGGTATAAACAAGAATGACGAATCTAATGCCACCACGCCTCCAGAAATATTTTCGTTCGCTACTGAGCATTTCTTTTTTTTATACACACACACCTAATTACATATAAATTCAATTATTTCTCTCACAGGACCTAATTTTAGTTTGCAGTGGAACGGTCTCATACAGGTTTCCCCCCATCTCCTTTTGCTAACCCAGGCAAAGCCAGTGAGCAAATTCCTCATCACGCAACCAGAGCAGATCCTTCCTCCGCGCTCCTAAACCCCAGCCCCTGCAGCAGCAACGAAGAAATCATCTGGAGTCAGACAAAAACCTCGTGACCATCCAAGAAATCAGCAAAGGCCGCGGAAACAAGTCATTGACTCGAGGCCGTTGTTCCAGTATCTGGTGCCAAGCGTTCCACGCAGCTGCCAAGTTTTGCGACAAGTACGCAGACGATGGCGTTCGCTTTGTGCAAGTGTTAAACCGCGGCTCGTTAATGGACAATAAATCACAATCAGAAGCGGTGCTTCGGTTTCTTACTGGAGTAATCTAGGCTATCAGTGTAACTCTAGACTTTAAATGTCAAATTTACAGTTGGAAAGATTCCAAAGGTTAAAGGCTGAGACCAGAACTAAGTCAAACTGGAACAGAACGCTAAGCTGGGAACGAGCGAGTAGCTTTTAGACATGATCCGCACGTATGCGCTGACTGAAGTTTTGTCTTTGGGTGATTTATTTTAAGTTATTCGCCAACTTTAAACAATGTGAAGATCTCACACGCAAGATGGGAGCATAAAGATGCAGAAAAGCAAGTTTCCGTGGCCTTCCCAACTGACACACAGAGGTTTTGAGCAGCCCATGCAGTGTGTGCTTACTGCTGCTTGGTCCTACCTTCTGGTGAGATAAAAGAAAAGTGAGAAAGGTGCTGCCTTTTGCAAGATAATTTTCACCTTTAATGTGCAGTGTGTAGCAAAGCAAAAAAAAACCAGCAGCTTGGAGCGCTCAATTTTAGCAGCTGCTTCAGACCCTTACCTGCTGTTCTGCAAAATAGGTCTTGACCAAGGAGCCCATGACCTGCTGGGGGGATTTGGTGGTGCTGATATAAGGAATGATGAAGCTGCCGTGGGTTTTCTCTGCATAGCAGATCCAACCTGAGAAAAGAGCGTAATTAAAAAGTGAAATGCAAAAATAATGAGCAGCCCTTCACTGTGCCTGCCCTCTGCCCGGCCCCAGCCTTAGGATCCATTCAGAAGCGTTTTCAGCCTTGCTTCAGCACAAAAAGCGAAGGAAGTGCAACATGAGATTAATTTGACATCACTCCTGCTATTACTTACCACCATGATCTCTTGATATCATGCAGAGAGTAATCCTCAAAGGAAATTTATCCATTTGAGCCTTTCTGGACTAGCTTTTTGATATTTTTGTTGTTTGTTCTAGTGTACTATCGATATGCCATTTCATTCTTTCTGTAACTGTTTTATGACCGTACCTGGACAGGCAGAAGCGAGCATCGGCAAAGCCTGTTTGTCTTCAGCTTGCCTTCGAAAGCGCGTTACGAACTCTCGTTGGCTCTCCAGCAGGCTGAAGTTTCTTGAGAAAGTTGTATCAAAAACGTAGTGCACACCTAGGCAGTGCAGGATATGTTTTAAAATTCACGACAAAGACACCGCAAACTACAAAAAAAAAAAGCCACCAGTCAAGCCAGATTCACACTGCTCGGCTCACTGACAGGTCGAGAGTGAATCTTTTATTCCCAGCACAGCGAAAGGAGCAAAAGAGACAGGAGGACGGCGGATTTAAAATTTCAAGTTCCTTCCTTCCAGCCCTCCGGGTTTATTACAGGACTGAAGGCGCAGATAGTTTGTGTTTTAGCTGATGCCAGTTACAAAGCATTTGGAGTCCACAGGGAGGTTAAACCGCAGCGACTTGCTGCACTTGTAACAATTATGCCTAACGAATCCCCCAGCAGCCCCCTCTGCCACACTTGCCTAAACCCTTGAAGAACGCGGTCAGCTTCTTCGCTGTTTCCAGAATGTCCATTTTACACCTCGCAGCCAGGGAAGCTCTGGATTGTGGCGAAACAGAAACCACCACCAATTTCTGTTCACTGGGAGCAGCAGTCTTTGGGGGAAAAAAACCAAACAACACTGTTCAGACAATACTAACAGCGCACACGTGGAACTTTTGGCTCGCGAGACCATCAGAAAGGATTTCCCAGCTTAACTCCGAAGTCGGTGACTTGTTATGTCAAAGGTCCTTTCCAAACCCACGATTACTTTTTAAAAATTGGAAAAACCCACAACAGTGCACTGAGAATGTCCCCAGATGCTTCAGATCTCAGGAACTGATTTTGACACGTGCACTTTCGACACGCGCTTGTGCAGACGCTAATGGATCCAGGCTTCCAAACTCCACCACCACTTTGTCACCCACCTTGTTAAAAGCCAGGATTTTGCAGAGCTCTTCGTGGCTCTGCTGAGTGATTAAGATGCTCTCCGCTGAGGTAATGCAGCCGCTACAGGCTAAACAGTCGTTCAGAGTAATTTTAGCCTTTTCCAGTTTTTGCGCCCCTCCATCCTGTAAAGAAAGAGCTTAGAGTCAGTTCTGGTCACACCTAGAATTAGGCAACAGTTTTCGCATCGTTACAATATTTGGGAACAAAAGCGTTGCCCTTTCAACGCTTTATCAGTAGAAATATATCTCTTTTATTTTTAGTAGGATGAACAGGAAGGCAAACATCTCTGAAGCGTGCTGCTTCGGTTGGGGTTATTTGGCACAGGGGTGCAAATACACTGAGGAACTTCAGGGAGGTTTTCTTAAGACCCAGAACTTCCATCAAACACAGAACAGTTCCTTGGGCCACAACTATTCGTGCGATCTGCTGGGCTAAGGTTGCTCCAAAACACTGAAATGACACCAGCCCACGAGCAAACGGGGTCTCTCTTCGCTGATGGCAAAACCGCAGAGCAGCAGTTCCAGTTGCCACTGGAAGGAATGATTTTTCATAATGTTTGACCTGAATAAGTTGGGTTTTCCCATGAGACTCTCCTCTGAAACGTCACTTCTCAATAAAGTCATCCGGAGCAATTAGGTGCTATTAAATTAAAATTTTAAAATAAGAAACCAGACTCCTCTGGAAGTGCTGTATCCCCCTTTTGTAAGTCAAAAGGTCATTATCTGCCTGAAGTTAAAAGTATCATCTCTAGGTGAATTCCCAGCTTGGATGACTAAGTTATAATTGGTTCTGGGTAAATGGGAAAAATCATGCAGCAAAACTCAGGATTAATTTTGGAAGCAGGAGGCTTATGAATTCTGCAGGCTATTTAACCAATAATTTGAAAATAAGAAAAGCCATTGTTGCAAACGATCTAGGAATTGCCAATACTTAAGTGCTGATGGCAAAACAGACTCCTCAGCTCATCACTAACGTCATCGTTTCAGAGCATAAAAGACTGATACAAAATCAGAAATTGTTGGACTTTGAAAAAAAGATAGGAGAACGCTGACAGCAACAGCAATATTTTTCTAACACCTTGGTCCTCTCTGAGGCATTAAATCGCTGTAAACTATTCAGACCTTAACAATATATTCCTGTTTTCTGCGTATTTTGCACAACAATGAAGCGAAACCTCACGTACCGGATTGATCTGAAAATAGCTTCCATCCGCTTCAATTCTGATCTTAGCTGCTGCATTTCCAGGCTTTTTTTCCACTTTCACAGGTTTGATACACTCCTGAAAGGTAAAGAAAGCCCCAAAGTAAGGACACAAGCAACGAAGATTTAACAGAAACAAGAACGATCAAACCCAAACCGCCTAGTTCTGGAGGGAACGCTGGATTCAGGCGACACTGGATTTACTTACAGCTTCTATAACCACCCAGGGAAAACGGAAAAGCAAGAACTTCTTACCCCTTTTCTGCAGAAGGAGCACTTTTCCAGCATCATACCAAAACCCGAGGACAACGGCGCTATTCTTTCTGAAGAACACAGCTACATTTTACGGAGCCTTGAAAGGAGACTTGCCCGCACAGCCCTCCCCTCTCAAAATCCTCCAAAGGATCGTGCATTTCTCGCTGCAAATTCGAACCGGTGGAGGCGTGGTCACTGCAGCCAACACACGCTCGTGCCAATTGAGTTTTATTTAATGTCACAAGGACTCTGACGACCTCAGACGGACAGCTTCCAGTTTTCTGTACTGCTCTACGCTGGAGTCTCAAGGGTGTTTTTGCATTTTTTTTTTTGTGATTTTTTGGGTTTTTTTTAGTTTTTTGTTTAGGCACATTATGACTCCTTGTCCTACTTCTACAGCCAGGATTCTCTTTGCTTTTTTTTCCATCCTTCCTCTGCCAACATCTTCAGGTCGTGTGTGTGTGTGTCCCCCAAATTAAATCAGCTTTACTACATTTTGTAGGATTCAGAGACTGGCAGGAACAACTCATTATGATTCCTCACTTACGCTCACGGAACAAAACAACGATCTCTACTTGAAACAGAAAGGTGGGTCACATTATTTATGTGAAAGACTTCGCTAGGAAACCCAAGCACTGCAAGGAGAGTTAAGGGATTTGCTATACCCCAGTCCACTGATCTCATTCCAGGACAGTTTTTCTGCTGTAGCTGACAGCAAATACATCCAGGATTACTATTTGTGCCTTAAGGCTCTGGAAAGAATAGTCTTGACCCGTTCTTGCTGCCCATTCCCACCTCCGCCACGCGCTCCTGAGCACCTGCACGGAGGAGCAGTGTGAAGCGAACTGGTTTAGGCTTAAGCTTTTTTTTTTTTGGTGGGAGAGGGTCTAGATTAACGTTTAACAGGGCAGTTTTCAGATACCGACTGGCCCAGCTCTCTCTTGGAGGGGCTGGCACAGATGATCAGCGTTGTTGCCCTCTCTACATCCCGCACGCTGGCTGGAAGCGATCAGCGAGGCACCTCCGTGCTTCTCCATAGAATCACAGCACCGTTTGGGTTGGAAGGGGCCTTAAAGACCATT
>NW_009704799.1:0-8473 GCF_000703405.1 Apaloderma vittatum
GACAGAGCAATGGCAGAAAGGTCTAATTCAATGTCGGGTTTAGTGTACAGGGATAATTCAAGACTGGTAATAAGAGCTTATCACTTTAACTAAGTGGGTTTTATTGTTTACTGCTTGTCTGTTCAGAAAAATGCTCAGTCACGGGGTTTACAGCTGCTCTTGGGGAGCAGCATACCTACACCCCCCCTCCCACCACTGCCTGAGGACGAGAAGCATCTTCCATTCTTTGAGCCATCAGGGCAGAGCAAGCTGGTGGCAGCCACAAGTTCACGGGGGTCTGGACACCAAGGCGAGCAGGGCAATACAAGACAATACGTGGACAAGACTAAGTAGCCCCTCGGTTGTACAGATAATTCATAGAATCCTAGAATGGAATCACAGAATCACAGAATGCATTAGGTTGGAAAGAAGCTTTAAAGGCCATCTAGTCCAACTCCCCTGTAGCGAGCAGGGACTTCTTTAACTAGATGAGATTGCTCAGAGCCCCTATAGCCATCAAGCAGGAAACAGGTGGTTTGAAATTATTTTATGTCAGTTTTGAACCCAGCTTTGCCTTCTCTACATTTCATCAGCCTGGGCTGTGCATTATCTGGCTCTGTGGCTCTAAGTATATTGTCGAAACCCTCTGTCTGAGCAGTGCTGCAGGAGGAGGAACGGAATAGCAGGCATTTCTCTAGCATGAGGCTGATTATTGAAACAGAGAGACTGCAGTTCCTCAGGACTCAAGGTGAGAGAGTAACTACTTTTTCCTGGCTGATTTTTGTTTCGCTTCGTAGCCTCCTAACTATTTCTCTGCCTTGGTTGCTGTTAGACTCCGATTGATTAGGCTGTTGCAAAGAGCTACGGCAAAGAAATGCACGTGAAGTGGGATCTTGCTTTGAAATCTGCATGTGAGGCATTTTCTGATTGCTGCTGCAGTATTGCATAGACTGATGTTACTTTACAGACAGATGCAAAGACTTCTGGACGTTGAAAATATTCAGCATCTGCTTCAGTTCTGGAAGGATAGTCTGTTTTTTCTTCTCTTAGATACCAGAGCAGGCTACTAAACATACGTCTTTTCCTTGTTAACATGAGGAGCTTTTGTGTTAGTTCCAGTGGCCAGTTGTCCAGTGCTATCAGAACTGCCAAAACCAATAAACCAGGAAATTTCATTTTCCACAACATTTTAGCACTGGCTGACTTGGTGGAATCCCAGCAGTGAGCTGTGAGCAATGATATATGAAGTGAAAAATGTTTGCCCTCCCTCCCAAGCCTCTCTGCACACTGCATAGATTTCCTGCTCACAATCCATACTGAGGTCATGGGCTGTGCTGTCAGACTGAGCTCCAAAGTAGATGCTGTGTGCATGTTTGACAGGTGTTTCTTATACCCCTGTGACCAGAAAGATAGCAAATTACCATCTCAGAAGAAGTTCTCCCTATTGCCAGTATTACTTTCAGATCAGAACTTCCCATGAGATTATACAAAAAGACTGGCTTGAGGCCTGGAGTTCAGGATAGCTTGCTTTAAATTTGTGTTTGCTTAGTTCATGTTATAAGGAAATAGTTATGTATCTAGTCACAGTGTATTATGTAGAGCAACCCTGAAATCAGCCTCAAATGCCGAATTCCAAGGGAAGCGGATGGGCTATAACAAAGTTTATCCAGCAGCTGAAAAGTTTGCGAGTAATATCGAAGCGTGCTTGGAACAGGAACTAATGAACTTTACTGTAGTACAGATATGTACTAAGTGGCCCTTCCGAAAGATGTTCATGTGGAAAGGATGAGAAGCTATAGCAAGGTAGGCAGGTAGTTTGTAATAAAGCCATGGCAGGCTGCCATCAATGGCTTTTACAGTTTTACACTGCTCGGATGCCATTTCTGCATTCAGAGGTTAGGATATAATGGGATGTGCAGATGCAGAGATGTTTTCTCTTCTTTTCACTGGCTGATTTTAAGAACGGGAACCACAGGCTCTGTGCCACAAATGAGGAAGGCAAGCTTTCATGAGAAGTTCCTTAAATGATTAGTTTCAGCAGTAAAACGTCAGCTACATTTATGTTTACAGACAAAAAAAGTTGGGTATAAACTTTCCAACAGCTATACAGACTCTGAAAAGTTTTTCTATTCGCCCCCCCCCCAAAAAACCCGATATGGCTATAATATTTGCTAAATATGCAGTGGGTTTCTTTTTTACTCTTAAAATTGCACCAGAAGGTCACCAGTTAGACTATTCTTCCCATATGGAATTAAGAAGAAGCAGATTAGTAGTTAAAGTAGAGATTCTCATGGGGGTCTTCTCTAGATCTTTATGTTTTATTATATTAATATTTGAAGTCTACTCTCAATACCCAGATTAGCTGAAAAGAAGTCACAGATCTAACAGTGTTTTCAAATTTGTCTGTCCTTTTTATTTCACTTCTTTTAGGACTCCACAATCCTGTTTATTCAAAGGGCACTGTGCTGAAAGCAATGTCTTCAGATAACAAGAAACACTGAAGACAGCCACAGAGGGTAGAAAAATATGAGTTCCATGACCCTTCACCTCTATTCCTTTTTGGTCTGTCTATTGGTTTTACAGATGAAAACAGAGGAAATTCTATTGTCTTGAGTTTGCCTGTGCAAAATAAAGCAAATTTAATTCTTGGTTCCCTCCCTCTCTCAAAAGAACACACTTGATTCAGCAGCAGCAAGAAAGCTTTGATTTTGTTAACCCTTTCCATGGCTCATGCAAGCTCAGCAATCTTAATTTCCATCTTCTAATCACATAAAAATTTCCAGTAATGCCACATGGAAAAGGAAAGCCAGTCAGCTACGTGGCTAGGAAGAAATCTCTTCTAATGGTATACTAAAGTACGGAAGCAAGTTTATACTCACTCAAATATTTTGATTAGATCATAATTCAAAATAATATCTGACACTAAGAAAACCATTACCTAGTTAAAAACCTCTTCCAAGATACATTCTTCTGTGGCAAACACTGGACACCTGCGTACTGAGCTGGAACAGGAAACCTGAGTCTCCAGAGTCACAGCTTCTGCTGCTCAAGGTTATTGCAGGCAGCACCTAGCGTCAAAATGACATTACGATACTGGGCCACATGACATGGCCAGTGTGGGCAATCTGTTGGCATCACTCCTTTGTCAGAGAAGGATTACCTATAGCACGATAATGACCTGAGAGCTGCTAGCAGCTGACATACTGCTGTGTAAAGAGGCAGCACTGAAATCAGATAGGTCAACAGTTCCCAAGATGATTGTCAGCATCAAACTACCTTTCTCTTCATGACTCATCTCTTTATGACTCTTGGAAGAAGGTTCAGGAATAGGGCACATAAAGTGGCCATACCAACCAAGCATGGGCTTGCTGTGAAGGTTCTGTGATCTCCCTTGGGTTCATATACCTCTCCACAGTTGTACATATGTACACATAGATATAAAGATGTTGTACATATATATGTATATATTTGCAACATCTTTTCTGGGATTGTTCTCTTTTTACAGTCTGTAAATGTTATGTAATGCTCTTGGATCAGAATCACACCGAAAATAATTGTGTCCTATAAAGAAAACTGTCTATCCCTTCAGAAAGAGCAGTGTAGATTTACAGACTTAGCACACTGGTAAACTTTTTCCATTCATTACACCAACGAAAATGTTTCAAGAGAAGTAAAATTTAGGCAAGCACTGAACTTGGAATGCAGAGCACAGGAAGCTGACGTGCAGCCAATTCAGCATGCGGAAACTAGACATTAATATTTTAAGACTGGAATCTGGGGCCCACAGTTGATAATGTAGAATTCAATACTCTTAGTTACCTGTAGAGTTCCAGCGGGAGCCAAAATATCACATATGGAATTTAAACAGAACATAACATATGGAATTTAAACTGAACATAAGCCATTGTACTGACAAGAAACACACGCATATTGACCGTAATAACTAGTGTCAGCCTCTTGCGGCAGCTTTTTCTTTTGAGTGTATCTGTCCCACAATCTCTTGTGAGGCATACAGACAAATCAGAATTACCTTTGAGCCACTTGACATCAGAGGCGGCCCTTTGCACGGACTCACCCTGCTCACAGAGGGATCGCTGCAGAGGAAGGTGGCATGCCTTCTCTCTGACCAAGGACTGATCTTCAACAGTTCTGTTCTGGACAGGCTCACAAAGAAAACCCTGGTGCTGAAGGTATCAGGCGTAACACGTCGCTGCCTTTGATTCTGATGAAGGGAATCATTCTTCCCACAGGAATCTAGCAATTTTGAGAAAAGAGCGAGAGCAGATCTCTCCACACCTTGGCAGTGCAGTACAGAACTCCCGACGCCGCCGCAGGGCCTGAGCGGCCTGCAGTGCGCGCTCTCTCCGGACTGGCCTCTGAGACCACAAGAAGTGAATTGCACAGTAGTGTGCAAACACAGTCTAGGGTGGGCTAAGCACAGAGCTGCAAAGCCAAACAGATGCTAACACTTGTGTTAACAGTCCCCAGAGCACCCAGGCCTGCAGCTCCAGGGTATCCCCTCCTATGCTGCCCCTTGAAAGTGAGGCTCGTAACAGAAGAGTTACAACAGTGTTTCAGCATTAACAGTTATTAAAAATGAAAAAAGCCTGTCTACCTAATCGCCAAAAATGCCAATTTGCAGGACCTATTAAAGCTCTTTTTAAACGCAAACCTCTCCCATTTCTAGCTTGAGATGTACAAGAAGGTTTCTGCAGTTCTGTAACTCTGCCAAAATCCTGTTTCTTCCTTTCATTTGCTTTCTCCCTCCCCTTTTCTTCCTTTTCCCACCCACATATTATTTACTCAGAATACAACCTAATTAAACTTTGTGCTTATCTGAAGGACCCACACTCCACTGCTGCACTTAAGGAGGTAGTCTGAATTAGGATGGACAAAAGATCTTGCTACAGAGAGAGGGCAGGAGCAGTTGTTGGAGTACTGAGCAGAATCCATTGGCGAAGGTGACAGAGGAAGGGCCGTCCTTCCCCGAGTCCTGGATCTAAATGGTTCTCACTGCAGGTCTGAAGTATGGCTCATTGTTTTAGCTGAAGTCAGTTTCTCCTCTATTAAACTCAGTTGTTTTTTTTCCTGGCCTAATCTTACTCACACTGAAGTAAGTGGTGATTTTGCTGGAAGCGATGCCACGTCCTTCGTTGCTAACCATAATGACGGTGTTTGCTACACTTCTAGCCAAGATCCTAAAGAGACTCCAGAGAAGATTTTTTTTTCCTCACTGTAGTCTCATAGAACTAGTTTTACTTTTCTCTTTTTTAAGACAACATGAAAGAAATAAGCAAAGCTCAACACTGGAAAGTGGATGAAGGAAAAAAGCCCTGCCTTTGAAAGAAATCTCTGAATCTCTGGCATGTATCAACAGAAGAGAGGAAATGGGAGGTTAAGAAGGACAGAGCATCTGCTTCCATTGTGATTGCTGTCTCCTTCCACATGTCAGGTTCTAGAAGGCCAGAGCTCTAGTTCTGACTGTGAAGATCTTGGCTTGTGTCACAAGTTCTTCCTGCACCCACTGACTTCAGATGGATTTTTGCCATTGACTTCCTTGGAAGTGACATCATGCACCAAAACCTACACTGGTTTCATCTTAATATTTAAGGAATAATAAAAATGATCCCTGGGACCTACTGAAGCAAGCAAACTGAGTAAAATGTGAGTGTAATATGCTGGCTAACATCTTTTCCAGCAGCTGGCCCACAGCAAGCAGCTAAAGGTCTTACCCCTTCACTCAGTAGGCAAGGCTTCTGCTGTGGTGAGAAGTCCTGGCCATCAGCAAATCCTACAGCAGCTTGGTCAGCAGTCCTCTCGCATCCCTGCTAGGTAGGGAAATACCTGCGTTTGCACAAGGGCTTATTTATCACATTGGTCAATCATACACACACACGAATAACCAAGGAAGCATGTCTGTGCTGCATTCATCTTGTTGATTGCTCCCCTTCCAGAGACCTCTGCACAGCTGGGACAGGGTTATCGTTACATTTGAAATATTCCTCGCTGCAAGAATCCCAAATGCTTTTCACCTTATGGAAATTTGAGGAAATGTGAACTGCCCAGAGGAACTTCAACTTGGAGTCCTATGGCGCATCAGAAAGCTGACTGCACAGAGCTGGAAAAAGTTGAAGTGCAATTGGAGAGGATACAACTGAAATCCATTCCAACAGGAAAAAAGGCAACAGAGGCCAGTGGGAATAAGCGAGGATGTGACGATTAGCATCAGAAAAATGTAGAAGCCTTTCAATCGCAAGCAATCTAGGAGAGAAGCAGAATGGGGAGAGCTACTCTGAAAAAAACCCCACACAACAACAAACAACCTCAAGGCTGAAGCAAGTTAAAAGAATAGTTCAAAGAAGAAAAGAAATATAGAACAGCTAGTAACGGCCCTGTGTTGTTCAAAAGCTCTATTATTTGCTAGCAGAAGCTAAAAGAGAATGGTTCCTATGAAAAATAAAAAGGGGGAAAGTAAAATGAGGAAAGACAGACAATTTCCTTCAGAAACACAGGAGATCCCTGTCAGCCTAAGCAGGAGTCACCTAGGGAGGCCTCCAGAGGTGGACCACAGCTTCACTTCATTTCTCTCTTTACAAAGGAGGAGGATGGACAGCATGAATGTATTTCTCCCTTGGAATGGCAGCAACACAACTATAAAATGCACAGAAACAGAGAGAAGAGGCTGGGTTCACCACTAGCCCACCATGTCTCTGTGAGTCCCAAAGTGGATAAAAGTAGGCGAGCATCTTGCCTGACCATCAGAGCTGTTCCTAAAGAGGGCGGAAACATCTGCATGGTAAAGGCAGTAGCTTAAAGGGCTATCTGCCCAGATGCAATTGGAGACATATTAAATGTTGTTTGTCAGGTTTAGTGGGACAGTCTAATCTATTATGTGAGTCAGTATAGCTTTATTGGTGAAAGATTACTTGGCTGTGGAAATCTTGGGAGTTTCCATCCACACAGCTGCCATGACAAAATGAGAGCAATGCAGTAGACAGGAAATAATAAGGAGTCAATTCTGCCTTCACTTATATTTATGCAGTTGAGCTGAAATAGCAGGCTCACTTTTGTCTCTCATAAAATGTTGGGGTTTTTTCCCCCCAGTAGTCCTTCACTAGACTTAAATGGAGTTACCTCTCTCATATCAGTGGAAACCAAAGGAGAATTTTGTTCACTGATCTGTTATGGACACGTAAACAAGAGAAGAATTTGGCTGGTGGCCTTTTTGAAGGCATTTTGCATTCACTTGATTGGACGGAATCACGAGTTGAAAAGAATAATTATGCTTTAGGGAGTTATGTACTTCAGCACACAAATGTTGTCTAAGAAACTGAAATTAGCTGCACCACAAAGTCTTTGTGGCCCCAAGGGGCATCTCCCAGCTATCTCCTGTTCGTCAGTCATCGCATTTGTGCTGGCGCTTTGCAGGCTTTTGAAGTCTGTGGGAAGATTCCCGCTGACATCATTGTGTTTTGGGGCACTTCCAACAGACATTTTTTTACCTTTCCAGCTAGGTAAAATCCTGAAAAGGTTTGCATTCCATAAATACCCACAGATTTCATAAAGTAATACCACAAATCCCGAGATAACCTCATCTGTAACCAAAGACTATTGAGGGGGTTGCAAAGATACCCAATCTGAACGGTTTAAAGAAGAATATCAAATGTAAGATGTTACTATCAGCTGTCAACACTAAAACTGCAAATACGGTTAAAAATGAAGACGGAGGAGAACCACAGCATTAGAAATATTCTGATCGTTTGGGAGAATGAGACAGAAAACAGAAAGTGCTTCTTTCCTGCGACAATAATCTAAAGCAGAAAGGGTTTATTGAATTAATTGGCTATCAAATAAGATAGTCAAGAAAGGAAGGTTTAGAGGGCTGTAATATGAAAATCTTTGAAACTGGTCAGTAGATGGCAGTTATAAAATCAAGAAATAAGAAGGATATAATAAGAGTGAGACAGAAAAGGAATCAAGGGAATGATATTGTTGCCATATAGAAGGCTCTGATTCACTCCTCTGAAGAATGCTGAGCCAAATTCAGTTCCAAGTCACGTTGGCACCACTTCTTTGTCCCCAAAAGTTCTCAGTGCTATTAACAACTACAGAATTTGTTCTGCTGGGTAATTTTGGTGTTTTTTTTTAATAAGGGTTATTCCGGTTGTGCAGAAGATGCCACATCAAACTAGTAAGACAATTCCATGAATTAGGAACATTTCTTGTAAGAAACTCGTGATCATGCAGGTTAAGAACTTTTCCAGTGGATCAGAGGAAGAACTAATTCCAAAGCGATTGTTTGAGTCCAAAATCTATTGAGGAAATAAAAATAATATATCAAACTGCAAATGCTCACATAGTTCTTGCTTCTATTGGCTTGCCTGAGACTGCATCCTAGAAAAGTGAAGAAGTTTGCAGTAAAATAGAAATGTGAAACTCACAGCAAGGTTTGCTGAAGTTTCCAGTAAGTCTGTTAATTTATAGCACAGCAGGA
>NW_009704799.1:8504-12307 GCF_000703405.1 Apaloderma vittatum
AGCACTGTGGGGAAAGCCTGCAGTGCCAGGTGGCATGCAGCAGTGTAAATCACAGACAGCACTGCCCTAGAAGAAAGAAGTAACAGGCCAATATATAGGGGGGTTTTCAGTCTGTAATGAATAACCTGCATTGCCTGGTCATTATTTATAGGCATTCAAATTGCAACAAATGGTTCTGATGACAATTACAGCGCTTCTTTATTTACAGAAAAATACAGCATGTAGATAAACACCCAGCTCCGCAGTGAGTGTCAGATATATATAAATCCAGTAATTATCTCTGTATTTCTTGAATATTCACATGCTGATTAAGAACAATGAGTAAGAACTATATTGTTTATTAAAGTAAAAGAAGAACATCTCTTCATCCTTTTGTTGGACTGGATCAATTTAGAGCTAAGTTCTCTGATCTGCTGCTTGGTATGTAAGACCATCCTTTGCAGAGGGAGGGTGTATATAAAGCCACAGAGCTTTAGAGAAACCAGGTGCATGAGTAAAACAAGAAGTAGAAGAGATATGCACAACGCCAAAAATCTGCAAAGGAATTTGTAAGGAAGAAGAAAGCAAACTGTGCCAGCCACACAATAAAAGATGGAAGGGAGGAATAAAGGGGTGGGAATAAATCCAAACTCTTGCTGAGACTCCTGGAACACGGAATTCAGAGGCAAGAGTTTCATTTAGAACATGGATGAGTCTTAACACTCCAGCATCTGGTGAGCTATGTGCTGGTCTGTAAAGCCATTTCCCCATTTGCTCACAGGCCTTAGCAAAGTCAAAATGTCTTTCGACAGAGAAAGCCAGTTCCCTGTCTTTGCACCTCTTAAGCCCTCAGATTTGCACTAAAGTGGCACACAGGTTTTGTGCAGACTTTCTGCAGCCGGTCTGCCTCTGCATAGCAGTCAGCCCAGACTACAAGGCAAACACTCTCCTGAGCAGTACCAGTTCTCCCTGGCACGATTGTTCAGGCAGAACCCAGCTGGATGAGAGCGTGAGTCAGTACAAGTTGGGATCTCCATGCTCTTTCAAAAAAAGAGGGTTTGTTCTCTGCATAAAAATACTGAATGGCTGGATATAGCCTCTTTGCACAGTGAGATAATCCAGTGAGATGTTCTCTGTGTTTTGTTATGTGCCATTTATAGAATACAGAAGGTGATGGTTAAGGTCCTAGAAATGCAAGCACATGAAATCATTTTTCATGAGCTGAATAAATAATTTTCAAAGCGACCACTGTCCTTCCTCTTTTCTGCACCTTGACTGGTGGTGGAGAGGTGTTGTAAACAGAAAAGAAAATACAGTGAATGGAATTACTTTCCTCTGTGGCAGGAAGGAAGCAGAAGGTGCTGGATTAAACAAACATCTGCCCTGGCAAATAGCAAACAGTGTGTTTATCTAGTAAACTAAGCAAACAGGACTTAGAAGTCAGAGAGAGGGGAGGATGAAACAGAGGAAGCCAAGATGGCCATTTTGCCATATGACTTTTTTTTTCAGGCTCCAGCAGTCACCATTGTAATTATGAGGATCTCTGGGGAACTGCGGAGTCTGAACCTTCATTGCTTTACAACATTGCCAACGAGATATAAAAAGTGCTAACACATTGAAAACGTTCATATGCAGTGAAGTTTCATTTTTTGTTGTGTTTTTTTTACCAGCAAAATGTCTATTATGCAAAAGAAAAATCCACTATACATTACTTCATCATACAAATTTCACGCTCATCAAAAGGGCCAAATTAACAATGGCAGAAACTGACGTCTGGTGTTTATTGAAAGGTGAGGCCCAGGCATTAACGGGGCATGTTTTCCTGCTAACATGTTTCAGCACTGCTCAGAATGGCAGCTTTGAGATCAGCAGGTCAGTGGACCCACAGAAGCTTCCAGCCAAGGTGAAGGGAAGAGTAAGTGGATGAGCAGATTAGCATGAGACTGTGAGGAACACTCAGGATGCCTCAGCAGAGCTGCAAGGGACTATATATAGTTTTTAGATTTATTGCAAGAAGCTTCCAATTCAGGAAAACTGCATATCTTATGCTCATGTGGGACACTCAGTTTATGAAATTATACAGACACACACACAAACACTGAAAGGACTCCCAAGGGCTCTATTACTTGCGTGCTCTACCATGTCTGTGGATATGACAGGCACATTTGCAATGATGTAAAATGAGGCAAGGGTGGAAAGAGTAGTCCCTTGCCCTCCACACAGGAGAGATTCCTTCTCCCTTGGCCCTTGACAGAGGGAGTACATAGCTCAGAAAAAAACCTTTGTGCCCTTACATTCATCAGCCTTGTTAGACCTTCACATTGCAGGTGGCAGTAAGGGATGGCGTATTCAGCAGGGCGGGCTGCTAGAAACCCAACTCCCACAGCCATAGTTTGTTGTTTGGGTTTTTTAAACAATTCTATGCTGGGTCACAGCTTTTTCTCTTCTGTCTTCAACTTCTGTGAGAATTTGTATCTTGTTTTGTACTTAAGAGCTCTAAATGTGGAGGTTTAAATCAGTTTTCAGCCCTGAACCTCAGCTCTCAATAAATGACGGCAAGTGCTGAACATGTGGCTCCCACGTGCAACGTTTTTGGATCCCTGAAGAGCTCCATAAAAGGTGCAGTTTGAGATAGTACATTCATTCAGTGGTGGCTGGAAGCATCCACTGACCACAGAGACACTGAATGAAAGAAACTAAACTCAGAATTTCCTGCCTTTATTAAATTTTCTTGTGTCTTTTTTCTCCCCTCACAATTATTTTTCCATCGCTTTTATATTAGAACATCATTTCTCCCTATGTTAAAAGCAAGGCTGGGCCTGCAACCGTTGATCTTGTTCTTGTCCTTCTTCAGCCGACAGGAATATGTATATTTTACCGAGACAATTAAATGAGTTAACTATCAAAATGTGCATAAGCTTTTGCAAATACTGTAAATGCTAATCACTGTTGTAACCTTCAGTGATAATTGACAATAACTCAATGACTACTTCCTTTAACTTTAATGACCACAAAAGGTTTTGTAATCATTTTGTTGGTATGCTTCAGTGATTTAAATTTATGACATTCAGGGCTATATTTCTTGGCTCCCTGGCTTCAGGAAACTTCTGCAGGTGCTGAGAGGAGAACAGAATTTGCAGACTGGAGGAAAGAGAAAGAGCAATATAAGCTGGTGGCTGGTTTAAGATATTCTAGTCACATAGCCTTTGGTGGAGCATACCCAGTGCATTGCAACAAAAGGAGAATTTCATTTTGTTTTTGAAATGCTGTTATTACATTCAGGAAATTTGCAAAGGCACCTTGACAGAAAATGATCAAATATCTGAACTTCCAGTGCAACAACATTTACTTAGTAAATGACATTTTAATGCAGAAAGTCAAATTTGCATACTAATTAAAATTTCCCTTTAAAACATTTAGACTTTTTGGCCTTCCCACCTACCCACAATGACAGAGATTAAAAGATTTTTCTATTAAGTCCTGTCAAACAAAACATACTTTTGTAAAGTGCTACAGTACAAAGTAGCACTTTTAACCTATTTTCGAGTCATTCAGAATTTAGGTAGTGGAAGCATTTCCAAATACTTCTTGATCTCAGAAAGGCAACTGATAGCAGAGAGAAGGGAAAGACAGGGTTTTCTCCCTCACTAAATTTATATGTTGTGGGGAAACAGCTTCATGTACTGCATTCTGGGTAATAAAATAAAAAGAGATCACACTTGTAAAACCACATTGGCTCTTTACTAAAAGATTTATAGAGGTGCTGCGAGTTAGAGTAACACTCCAGCTGTCTTCACCTTGTTTGACTTCCAGGCAGAGCTGGA
>NW_009704800.1:0-339 GCF_000703405.1 Apaloderma vittatum
ACCATCGGGTACAGCCTGTGACTCAACGCTTCCCGCCCAGGTGTGCCCATGAGCTGCACAGCCAGGCTGGGTTCAAGACGACGGGGCCGTGGCAGCCGGCAGAGGCGCTGGGTTTGTGAGGTGAGGCCTGTAGAGGTGAAAGAGCTGATTTGGTTGGTGAGAAAACGCGTCCTTCAGGTTTCCCCCCGTTTCATCAGCGTCGCTCTGTCAGCATCTGGCTGTGCACGCTCCTCTCCCCCAAGGTCAGTCCTTGCTTGCTCTGTGTAAGGCTCTGTGCAACGCAACTAAGACTATGAAAGTCTGCACAATTCCAGAGGATCATAGAATGGTTTGGCTTGG
>NW_009704800.1:431-8642 GCF_000703405.1 Apaloderma vittatum
AAACACTTCAGGCATGAGGCATCCACAGCTTCCCTGGGTGATACAGAAACCATAAGGGCTTATAAAAATAGGATTTTAAAAAAATGTTTAAAGACCTACATTAAAGATGCATAGTTAATGCTAAGAATTATTAATAATGGAGAAGAGGAGGCTGAGGGGTGACCTCATTCATGGTTTTAAAGATGTCAAGGGAGAGTGTCAGGAGAACGGAGCCAGGCTCTGCTCAGGCATGTCCAACGACAGGACAAGGGGCAACAGGTACAAGCTGGAACATGGAAGGTTCCACAAAAATATCAGGAAAAACTTTTTCCCTGTGTGGGTTCTGGAGCCCTGGCCCAGGCTGCCCAGGGAGGATGTGGAGTCTCCTGCTCAGGAGACATTCAAACCCCGCCTGGACGCGTTCCTGTGTGACCTGCTGGAGGTGATCCTGCTCTGGCAGGGGGCTGGGCTAGGTGATCTTTTGAGGACCCTTCCAACCCCAAACATTCTGTGATTCTGTGAAAACAAACCAACAAGAATTATTTGGGGCAGAACACTTCAAACAAAGTAAACACAAAGGCTTTCTAGGTCTTCAAAGGCAGCACTGGCAGACTTGTGAGTTTGGTGTGCAAAGGTCACCAACTGCTGTGCTAATGGAAAACAGAGTTATTAGGTTTCAAGGTCTACCAAGTCGAGTGTCAACACGTGTTTGACTGTATTTGGGAAGAAAACACAAAATAGGCACTGTTAGCTTATACTTGGCTGGTAAATAGGTCCCTGTTACAAGCAAGAAGACATTTTGGAAGACTACAGTGGCTCATTTATGGAGGATAAGCAAGAAGAAAATGATTTGGAAGCTGCTGTTTCTAGGGAATCGGTGGCAGGAAGGAGTACGAAATAAGTAATTAAGGGTGAATTGCTTCTGCCTGCAAACAAGAATGATGGAGCAACGAGGTAGAGAGGAGATACCTCCCCTTATACAATCAGTAAATAAATGGTTGCAGTTGTGTGTTGTTTCTTGAAAAGGTGGAGAATGCTGGTACCTGATGCTGCCCCTTCTTCCATTGTATTACAGAGTAAATGCCAAGTGTTGTTCTCTCACTTGAGCCATTCGTTTGCTGTAAATAACATGTGCTTCCCCATGTTAAAACCTTCTACCCAATGGGAGTTAGAGTTTGTGAAACATTTCTGGATTAAAAACATTGAAAAAAATTGTCTAAGTAGGTATTCCCATCAGAAGACAAAGTACGTTTTGAGTGCTTATGTTGCTTGGGCAACGCCACGAACAGGATTCTGCTGCGTGCCAGAGGCCAGGTTGTAACCGAAAGCTGGACGATGGAGCCATGAGAAATAGGTAACGGAGTCATCCCCTGCCCAGGTGGGTGCACCCAGCTAGTCCCTGGGTTATGGGGACAGCAGTGGCAGCTCCCTCCCTGTTACACTGTAACCCAGAGGTGGCATTCCTAACTTTAGGCACCCTCTGTTGAGTTTGCGTTAGTTACTTTTTTACTCCTGGTCAGCATTCCTTCCCCAGAGATGTTAGCTTTTTCCTGTGGCGAAACGCAGCCCTTGGTAGCAGTTTGTGTGAGAGACTGTGGAAAGGTTAATGGTGTTGTGGGAGAAATTGGTGCATTAGAATGGAGAGGGTACACATGTCCTGTCACCTCACTAAATCAGCTGTAATCGAGCGTTAATTTTTTGTAGGAGATTGGTATTATAATGAACCAGTCCCAAAAAAAAAGCAATGCTAGCTGTTTAATGCCTTTAAAGTTCAGCAGCTTCTTTGGGTTTGGTTTGGTTTGTTTGTCATCATATTCAAGGTTTAACTGATAGCTAGAGCACAGAAGAGTTGGGAATTTGACATTTCCATTTGTCCCTGACTTTTATTTCATGGACACCTTGCTTCTGAAATGGAAATAAATCTGGCTGTGAAGGAATACTTCTCAGGGAGAAATATGTGTCTCTTAGTTCAGTCTGCAGCTGGCTCATGGGTTTGCAGAAAAAGGAAAGGTATCTGCAGTGTTTCCTAATGAAGATGTTCAAGCATGTAGGTCTCTCGTGTTGCCCCTTAGTAATTAAGCCCGTATTTCTGGGAACAGGTGATTATTTTTGTTTTATTGGATTTCAAGTTGTTTTTAAACAAAATCGGATCAACAGTAATTTCACATTTTGGTTTTCTCCTGGTCCTCATTGCCTCATGACCTTTAAGAGTGAAAAATGGAATGTTATTTCTGGAGTTATTATTTCCATGCCGTTAGGGACCCGGCCTTCCTTTCTTTTCTGCTGGTGTGTACAAGTTTCGTCCTTTTCAGACTACGGCAGGATAACATAAGCAGGCAGATAAAGGTTTTCTAAAAATAGTAGAGCTGCTGCTAAATGGAAGCTGTTCTGAAATGTTGATACTGGAAAATAGCAAAAGTACATAGAGTCCATCTAGTTTTCTTATGATTCAGACAGCCTCAGGAAAGGCTGGAGAGGACTGATTCCCCCCCTCAAAAAAAGCGGGTAGGGCAGTATGTAACATTTTTGCTGAAACTGAAGCTTTGCAATAGCCTAGAAAACAGTGGAATAAAGAAGTCTAAATCCCTACAGGAATGACAGAGCAAAGAAAGAGCATTTGCCATTGGTTCTGTCCTCGTCTACAGAATTTGGTGTGCTGCTACAGACTGAGGAACAACCTTGACTGTGTCACAGTTGCCTCGTCCTTGCTAGCAGGGACAGCCTCGTGGTGCAAGAACGGGATGTTCTCTGCCCATCCATCCAGCAGATGTTAGAGCACGGCCTCGGTTTGATTAGGCCTAGGGGTGTTTGGTGGTTTGGTTCTTTGGTTTAGGTCCATAAATTACTTATTCCCATGAAAGCTCTCAGGAAGATGTGACTTTTGTTTTCAGTTACGTAAATGCTAGTTGATGCGGCCACGCTGCATGTTTTCTTAAATAAGCGTGATACCGAACCGGTGAAAATCTGCTGGGGCTGAAAGTGTTGAAAGAAGTTACTGGTAGAACCTTAAGCCTAAACATTTCTCTGTTGTGAGCTGATTGCTGTTGCGCCTTTTTCTCATCCAGACAAGGTCGAGCTTCTTTAAGTAAATATGTAAATGCCTTTGGTATGTGACTACACCAGAATACCTGCCGTATCGTGGAAGATAAAGGTGCGCTTGCTCCTGAAGATAATGCTTCTCAGCGAGTATGGGGTTCATGACACAGTTGTCTCGAGATACTTGTATGATAATCTTAACTTTCAGCTGTAAATCGCACTGCTCTAACTGCTAAAGCAAAACTGCAGCAGGGCGGATTTCAAAGTAGGCCTTTTATACTAAAAAATGTATTTTTTAACTTAGCATCTTCTCTGTTAGCATAGTTCACCTGGATGGTGTAACTTTGCCTGGTTTGCCTACAGCTCCAACACAGGTAGGTGGTACCAGCCAGCGAGCAGCACGCCCCACAGCGTCGGGGAGCAAAGGGTATCACAGCCACGACTGCCGAGTGCAGCTCCTAACGGAGGAGCCGGCTTGAAACTGGCTCCTGGGCTGAACTGGGCCTGCAGCTTAGCTGTTGAGGGGAGGGACCCGAAACTGCCCTGGCAGAAAATACGTTGTGTTTCAGAGTATGCCAAAGCTGAAGCCCCCCACTACAGCTACGGAACTTCTGAAAAATATTTTTCATTGCAGTGCTTTCCGGGTAGCTCCAGAAAGCCTGTCAGGCCATGTCAAGTTCCTAACAGCTTGAATGGAGTGACAAAGAACTACCCTTTAACTACTGCTAGTGAAGTTTCAGTAGCAATAAGTGATATACTGATTTATTTCACATCAGACTACATGGAAACATTTTAAGGCAGTGTATGTGCTTAGACTGCACTAGATGAATGCACACATGCCAACTCTGAGCAGCATTAGGAACACAGTGTATAAAGTGCAGTTGTGTGCTGCTGCGACAACCTTGGATCCTTTTCCAAGGAGAGACAGGGTGGTTAGGAATAAGTAGGTTGGTTGCCTCAGCACGGCTCAAGTTAAGTGTCTTGCTATTTAAGAATGTTGCATTAAGGACAAAGGAAATACAAGTTATCAAATCAGCTGCCTACTTAGAGCTATGGGAACGCAGATCTGGCTTGAGGTAGGGTAGTAATCAGTCAAGAAATTGGCTCTCACATCAGCATCAGCCCCAATTCTGCCTGATTAACTGCTGGAGGGAAGTTACTTGTTTTCTATTGGCAAAAATCAGTGAGAGCTGTAGGAAGAATCACAGTAATTTTTATCTGCTTCACCTATGAATTGGATGAATTTGTTCCAGCAGAGGTGTGACTAGTGCCAAGCCCCTTTCAGACTCCTGCGGGCAGGGTGGGTGCATGCATTAATCTTCCTGTTTACCCGTATCTTGGGTTTTGTTAAGATAGAAGAGAGTTAAAAAAAGGTGTTATCTTGAGATAAAGTCCCATGTGCAAGGGAGCTAGCTGAAAGTGCCCCTCATCACCACATCTGTGCGATAACCCTTTTCAGCTCATCTCCCAGCTTCATACAAGTTCAGGGAAGATAACGAATGGCTGCAATTGTGCTGTTTTGGAGACATTAGCTCATTACACAATTGAGACTCAGTTTCACTGAGCAAAAGCAGAAACTGAGACACAGGCAGGATCATTTTAGAAGTTTATTGTAAAGACCTTTACAATCTCGTTACAGAGATAAGGGTATAAAATGATGTTGTTTGGATAATTAAGGCTGGTTGGTGGTCATCTGAATTTCACTGTTCAGTGGAACTCAAGCAAGAGCAACTGATTTCTGACTGTACATGTTTTTATTTGTGTTCCATCATTACAGTGGGATCACAAGTTATTTCAGAGACTCAATGCCTGCTTATTATAAAACAAAGGACATTATTTACATGATGAAAGAAAAATTTCAGCGTTTAAGTGGAATGGATGACTGATACTGCAACAGGTTTAGTCCACGTATTTCCCAAGAATGTCACCATCTCTAAACAAGTAGTAGTCCTGCAAAGAAAAGAAGCGTTAGTACCTGTCATATCAGTTGTTTTGCAAATACCATCTTGTTCCAAAGTCAGGTCTACCACAGTCACAGAGTACAAAATAAAAATCAAGCTACCCAAGACCAGCTCTACATGTCGATTTCTTGAAAAGGTTTTTTTTGTTACTGTTCATAAAATACTCTTTGGGAAAGCTATCAAGTTACTTTTTTTTTTTAATAGTAGTAGGAAGCGTGAGAGCTGTTAGAAGACAATTCTGCAAGCTTTCCCAGTCAAAAGCATGGGCACACTCAGTAATTTCCAAGCCTTTTAAGGCTCCCTCTAACACAGGCTTGGCACAGGAGCCACTTCCTGCACCCAGAGGAGGTCAGGCCAGAGGTTTCCTTGGTTACTTCTGAAACAGGGGTGGAAGGAGCAGGTGGAGCACTGCAGGTAGCAGAAGCTGGCTGGACTCGGCTGCTGCCACTTGAACACCAACAACTGCACTTCTTCAGCAATGCCAGCACCATGAAGGAACCACAGCATTTAGCACAAGCAGTCTGGTATTTTTGGGATCCAGCTTTATTTGCACTCACAAAGGTGGGAAACTTACCTTCTCTTCTAGCACAATCTTAGTACCACCATATTCTGGTAGCAAAACCTTCTCGCCAACTTTTACACTCACTGGCTGAATCTCACCATTCTGGAAGACAAAAAAAGAAATCCTTACTTTTCCACACTACAGACAAACTTAACAAACTACTGAGATCCACCCACATATAAAACATTCAGGAAATCGCAACAACTCTGTACTTTTATTGTACAGTGAAACTCAAATATAAAGGAAGAAAAAGGAAGAAAAGCACACCAGTCAATTCTCAAACATAGGGAGTCCTGCAATATTTAGGCAGTAGAACTGCACTGATTTCCTGAATAGACTTAATTTTCATTTGGTTTTGAGTGTAAATAGAACTGTGAGGTCTTTGCTTGACATACTGAATAGGACTTCACTTCATGAAGAAAAATAATTTCTCAGGTTTCTTGGGTTGCTTTTAAGTGACAGATCATGAAATCCTCTGCTAAAATGAAGGGAGAAAATCCATTTCCATATTCTATAGCCAAGGCTCATTTCTGCGAGCTACGGTTTAAAGCACCTTCCCATCTTCGTTACTTTGATCAACTTGTCACTGTTGCTGGCAGACCAACTGTTGAGAAACATCTGATAAAGTTTAATTATATTTTTGTATTATAAGTAAAATATTAGCTTGTTAGTCAAATATTAGCACCATTTCACAACATAAAGTTTGAAACATCAGATACTGACACAAAACAGCACAGTATGTATGGAGGGCCTCCTGGTAAAGAAAAAGTCTGAGTCAACACGCCCGAGTTGAAATTTAACCTGTTTTCCACTATTGGTACTGACCAAACGCTACTTTGGTGAGGAAAAAACCCTTCTGATGCTGAAGCCCACAGCCACTGGCATTTTTGTGAAGACTAATGTCTTTTATGATCCCAAATGCAGATTTGGCGTGCAGAATTAACAAAAAAAATATTTAACATTTCTTTCTTCTGATTTCTGGTCTGTCTGGCAAACCTAACCCTTACGGACAATGATGGTTTGCACAGCACAAAACAGCAAAGGCCACTTTCAGGGATTCCACCCTGCTCACATGTCATAGAAATTCAGGTGTGTAGCCACTTTAATATAGAAGGCTGCTGATCCTTCAAGGTTTTGGCTGAGAAGTGATGAAACAAAATAACCCACAAAACACCATTTATGTATTTAGAACTAAAAAAACCCCAAAACCCTCCACAAAATGCAAATGGCTATTGTTTAAAGCTGCTTATAAATGTCAATAAATAATGCTGAATTGTAAAAGACAAGTGTCTTCCAGTTTAAAAATGATGAAAAG
This sequence comes from Apaloderma vittatum, assembly GCF_000703405.1. Lineage (NCBI taxonomy): Eukaryota > Metazoa > Chordata > Aves > Trogoniformes > Trogonidae > Apaloderma > Apaloderma vittatum. The sequence continues at coordinate 7,285 of NW_009704800.1, forward strand.
AATGCTGGAACTGAAGGTCAGAGCCAGTCAGGAGAACTTGGTATTTCCACCTCCTCTTTGAATCTGCACTTCCAACTTCAGCTGTCAGTTTCTGTGAGCTGTCACTACATTTACACTGCAGCCCTCCCTTTACCACGGTAACATTCCAGCTGCACCACTAACTCTACCCAAAGGGAACGCCCGAGGATATTTACCTTGCCCCTGGCTCCTGATCCAACTGCTACTACTGTTGCTTGTAGCACCTTCCCTTGAGCTTTTTCTGGAATCATGATGCCTCCTTTGGTTACCGTCTCAGCCGAACATCGTTCAACCAGAACACGATCAAAGAGGGGAAGAAATTTCCTAAATGCTTTTCCCGCCTGCAAAAATAATTGTACATTGTAACAAGAGGAACGTTACAACAAAATTGTAATTAAAAGGACTTTAAAACAACAAACCAAACCCACAAGAAACACAGTGCTTTCTCTCTAAAGAGAAATCAATGGTTTAAGGAATCTGCTGCGCATTTATTTTTAACAGCAGCCAACTGGATTGCATCAGAAATTGCTAAAGACACCATGAGATGCTGGGCAGCCCCGAGAGCTCAGCCGAGGACGCTGGGGGAACAAACCACCGCAAGATGGAGCAGCTTCCTCCTCTGGAAACCTCTGCAGGCTTTTCCTCTCAAACCCGCAGTTAGTCCATAACTACGATTAGAGCATAACTACTGATTGTACGATCTGTACTTACTCCGTTCACAACTAGATTTAACTGTAATTAAGGGCCCCTTCGGACATCTGTGCTTTCATTTGTGTAGTGGAGCATTTCATAGCGAAGAACCAAAAACCTAGCCAGGTACCTCTGCCAGTCCTTCTGAGGTATTTTCAGGCCCTGGCGTTTCACATCATGATATACGGCCTCCAAAGCCTGAAGCGAGAGTTTGTTACTTGTATGGACTTGTGCAAACAGACTGCAACTTGACAAGAAGCTTTAGGTTTAACCCCCTAAAAACAGGAAGGTGGGTATGCTTGTACCTTGACTGCTTCAGCATCTGCCTCTGCAGATACTTCTAAACCCTCAGGGTGGAGTGGGTGTGTTGTTTGGTTTGTTGTTTTGGATTTTTTCTGCCAACTACCTGCTGCGTTTCAGAACCAGCACTTCTAACTCCTATAAGCGCAGGCAGTGGATCCCAACGAGCAGGGGTCAGGAAGAAGGAACCTGCTTTGATTTAGAAGGAAAGATATGGCAACCCGCCAAGTCGCATGGAGATAGCACTGCCCAGGGCTGGCACCCAGATCCCGCGCTCACAGAAACGGCCAGAAACCAGGGCCGGGCGCCCACCCACCCCTCGCCGAGACCAGAATTACAGGTCACTGCGC
>NW_009704800.1:8659-8938 GCF_000703405.1 Apaloderma vittatum
CGGCTGCTGCTCCTACCGCAGCGATAGGAAACGACCCAGGGAAAAGGCTGTCACCTGCGAGCATTTCCATTCTGCGAGACTCTCTTTAAGAGCTGTTGTGCGCTTAAGAGGAATAAACAGCTGGGCTCACGGCCAGTTTACGCTAAATTCTACGAAACGCCAACTCCTCACGCTAGTAGGATCCTAAGAATCGCGTATCACCGCGAGAGCGGCTCTGCCCTGACCCAGCTTTCCTTTAGGCCGCGATCTCTGTCAGAAAACGTCTCAAACACCAGAAAA
>NW_009704801.1:0-2532 GCF_000703405.1 Apaloderma vittatum
TCCTGGGGCTCAAAAAAGGCACCGGAGACCTTTGCTTTTGCACGCTGCCATGTCTTCAGCTGGTGCGGACAGGAAGCTGAACCAGCGTTGCTGGGTTTCTTTTTTTTCCGGGTTTGTTTTAGAACAAGAGGTGTTAAGTTACGGAATATTCAGACCAAATAATAATTTTCCTTCTTTTCCTTCTTTTCCTTCCTTTCCTTCTTTTCCTTTCTCTCTTTCTTTCTTGTTGAAATAATCAATTTGTGATGCTGAATGATGATATAAGGCGGAAAGTAATTTCAACGCTTTATGTCGGAAGCTGCTGTTTCAACAAGATCCAAATTATCGATTACAGGAAAGGATTTCTTAAGCAGAATTCGCAGAGCTAACAATTTGTATATATTACGTACATATATATACATGTACACACAGAGATAGTTCAAGTATCCAACCGATCCGCACAAAAATTGTTTGAATAAATCCACCAGCAACCATTTATGCGTGCCGTGGGGCCCTTGAAGTATGTGTTGGAGTTTTCCTAATTTTGCGGGACTGGTCACCCAGCAGTAATTTCCCTGTCTCCCTGGGTAAACATGACACCCGCCGGGCTGAGTTTGACACTTCAGGCTGCAGTAATATTTTCATACTTTCCCATTTTCCTTTCCCCAGCTTGCACACGGACCCGTTTCTTCTGGAATAACCAGGGTCTCGCGGGAACCCAACGCGTCCGTGTTCATTCCAAGCGTCTCTTACTGAATTTCGTTCCCTTCAGTTACAGGAGCATCGATTTGACTAAACATTTGCTATGTGGGTTTTTGGTTTTGTTTTTTACTGTTACGGCCAATGCTACCAGTTAGCAATTACTCTCCTTTTGCCCACCGACGATGCCTAACACGCGAAATTATTTGACCGCTCTCGTAATTTCGGAAACTGAATTTTGACAGGCGAGTCTCCCAAATAATCTCCGCTCTGCTTCCCCGCCTCCCACTCGGTCCGCCCCAAGGACCAGACTTTTTTCCGACGTAAATCTCATAAAGCACGAAGTCCTGATGGTCAGGCGAGACATAAAATCAACGAGCACAGCACGATGAAAAGCAAATCAAAGCCAAGTCCCAGCGAAACCCGCCGGAACCACGAGAAATATCCGTGATTTCTACTATTTGCAGCGAATCACCCGAGCAGCTCAGGACTTGTCATTATCCGTCGCAGAGAGACACAGGTTGGGGCTGCACACAGGGGTCACTCCCCATCTGCAGAGAAATACCCGCACATCTACAGGGATACAATCCCCACCCGCAGTGGTCTGCGCTTCCCTTCCCCGTAGATGGGATGATTTTAGTGGTCAGCCAACCAACCCCGCGTTGCTTCTTCGGCTCCGACTGATATTTTAATTAATGGCATTAAAGGTGTTTAGATAGCAATTTCCCCTGCAGCCCGACGAGTAAAAACCAGACCGGCTGATACGGTAACGAGGCAGGAAATTTTGCATGTACTACAATAATCCGGGTTCATAATTGATGGTTAAGAAAACAACCATTTGTTTCTCGGCAGAGGAAGTAAAAGTTACCGTGTCAGGGAGCATATGTGGATATTACTTTTATAAATACTTAGTCGAATAAAGCTGACTTGGAAAGGCTCATAAATTTATTATATCAGAAAGGTCCCCACTTTCCCATTAGATCGTGCTAAGGGCTTTGATTAAGACCACCTGTTCGTCCGGAGGAAAAGGCAGGGGAGGGTAAAAAGGCCTTTCTTATTTGCAAACCATATATAAAGCAATGTCACCCTTCCTTTACACATTATTTAACACTTATTACTGGCCGAGGGAAAAAGTGCCAGACCCTAGTAAAGCCTATTTGTGCACAACTTAATATTATGTATGTTTCCGGGATTAAAAATTATCGGCTCGTAATACCTTCTCGTTTGGAATTACCCCGGATTTTGCTCGCTAACCTTCTTTTAGCCTAAACGTTTCTTCTTCTAGGGGTTTGCATGTCCAGCGAGCAAATCCTACTTAAAGTCTCCGGGGGAGAGTGGACTCGGGAAGGGGACGTAGCTCCTCCTGAAATCACTGGGTGTTATTTGAGAAATAGCGAGCTGTTTGGCCAAACGGGGTTAATACCGTACTCTTACAAGGAAGTGTTTAACCACGAGACCAGGAATACGTGCATTATTAATTCACTCTAGTTTCCTGTATTATTAATTCAGGTTAATACATTTTATTTAAACAAAATTACGTTTATCTTGGATTAAACAGTCTCTCGAAATACAGAGTGCTTGTTTTCTTCTTTGTAATATGTTTGCATTGCTGTTTTTCTTTACCACCCCTCGGGCTCGCCTACCAGACCCCCTGAAAGTGGCAGAGGAAGCAAAGGAAGGGGAAGCAAAGAGCTCGCTCTGCCCGCAGACGGTGCGCTACGGGGGTGCCTGCCTCTGGGGGCAGGAGAGGGTTGGCGGCTTGTTTACGGGCGGGGAGGGGGTGCGTCAAAAAACAGAAAACAAAAATAAGTACGGGAGAGACGCTGCGAGTATCTAAAAGGCGCGCTGACAGCG
>NW_009704802.1:0-5296 GCF_000703405.1 Apaloderma vittatum
ACACTGCTGGCTCATATTCAGCCGGCTGGCAGTTGGAACACCCAGGTCCTTTTCTGCCGTACAGCCTTCCAGCCACCCTTCCCCAAGCCCGTAGTGCTGCAGGGGGATGCCGTGACCAAAATGGCAGGACCCTACACTTGTCTCTATTGAATTTCATACAGTTGGTCAAGGCGGCAAGAACGGATCATTTAAAAGATAAAGAACTTTCTGCCTGTGAGGTACCACCAGACACCAGAAATACCAGCAGCTGGTACATGTGATGTAGACTGATGTATTTCCCACAGGTGCACAGCACATACCCAGCTCTCAGCGAGCTGCTGACTTAAGCCAGTCCTTTTTGTCCAATTCCCAGGACAAGCCAGGCACACGGCGTGTTTGGAACTGAAGCTCGTGGCTTTCTGAAGCAACACCAGAAAAGTTAAGCAAGAGCACGGGCTAGCGAGCAAGCACCGCGCTGGGAACCACGAGATCGATTGCTTGGCCAGCTCAGCTGCTGAATTTGTGTGTTACTTTTATTAAGCGAGCATCCCCCCTTTGCTCTGCAGCACCGGGACCTCTCTGCATATGGATTTTCTGCTAGCCTCTGCTGATAGACACGATGCGTTTTATTACCGAGCTGGTAAATGAAATTGGATGTGTCAGAGCTGGCCCCCTCTGAAGAAATCAGTTTGGTCAGTAAGTGGGAACATATATTCCAAGGTTCAAGACTGAAATCTCCTTCGGTCATGAGGTTATTTTCAAATGACCAAATGTTTGAGAACACTGTAAACATGTTTAATTGCTATTACCTTTTAACACACCGACCTTTGAGTACACAATGCCAGCGTAGAAACTAGGTTACGATGTTTACCAACACAGCTCCCATTTCAAAAATACTCATCTTGCAGTGACAAAGGTATTAACCAGCTGCTGACATATCTCTCTAATTGCCGGGCGTTCCAACTACATGTCCTGCTTTGGTTTTCAAGAGTCTCATGCTACACAGGGCATGGCATGTTGTAGGGACTGTGTTACATAGAAAGCTGCGTAAGGGTCAGCAAAAACAACTGAGGTCAGATCCATGTAAAGTTTCTGGTACAGCTTCTCTCATTTAGCTGACTGGAAATAATTGAGTAAGAAAAGCAGGATTTCCACCATATGTTGCACAGACCCTGAAGCAAGGATTATATGTCATGGTTTATGTGTATATATAGTGGTTTGACCCTGGCCGGTGGCCACGTGCCCACACAGCTGCTCTTTCCTCCCCCTTCTCTACTAGACAGGGGGAGAAAATACACCGAAGGGCCCATGGTTTGAGATAAGGACAGGGAGATCACCTGCATCTACCATCTCGGGCAAAACGGACTCGATTTTGGGGAAATTAGTTAAATTCATTAAAGAACAAATTGGAGAAGAGTAACGAGAAATAAAACCAGATCTTAAAAATAATACCTTCCCCTCATCCCTTCCTTCTTCCCAGGCTTGACATCAATCCCAATTTACCCACCTCCTCTCCTCGAGCGGCGCAGGGGCACAGGGAACGGGGGGCTGCATCCCAGGTCGTTTCCACTGCTGCTTCTTCCTCCGGGGCAGGACTCCTCGCTCTTCCCCTGGGCCACTGTGGGGTCCCTCTCGAGGGAAATGATCTTCACACACTTTCTCCAACGTGAGTCCTCTCACAAGAGACAGTTCTTAAACTGCCCCAGCGCGAGTCTCTGCATGGGGTGCAGTCTTTCAGGGAGAAACTGCTCCAGCGCGAGTCCCCCGCGGCGTCACACAAGTCCTGCCAGCCAACTGCTCCAGCATGGGCTTCCCTCCATGCGCTACAGGCTCTGGCAGCAACCAGCTCCAGCACAGGCTTCCCACGGCACCACAGCCCCCTTCAAGCATCCACCTGCTCTGGCGTGAGGTCTTCCATGGGCTGCAGGTGGACATCTAAACATCGTCACAACCATAGGCTGCAGGAGGAAAGAGGTCTTCCATGGGCTTCAGGTGGACACCTACACCCCATCCCACCCATGGGCTGCAGGGGGACAGCCTGCCGCAGGCTTCACCACGACCCGGGGCGCTCTCTGCTCTGGCGCTTGGAGCACATCCTCCCCGCCTTCACTGACCTTGGTGTCGTCACATATTCTCACTCCTCTGTCTCTCTGCCAGTTCTTTTCCCCCCATTTCTTAAATATGTTTTCACTGAGGCGTTCCTATCCTATCATCATTGACAGGCTCAGCCTTGGCCAGCGGTGGGTCTCTCTTTGGAGCCAGCTGGCATTGGCTCTGTCAGACCGAGGGGAAACACCTAACGCCTTCTCACAGATGCCCCCCTCAGCCCAAAGTTTGGCCAGGCAAACCCAATACAGCGTACCCAGGGTTTTAGACGAGCGATGAAATCAAACTCTGTTTCCCCCCAAGAGCATTATGGCTTCAACATCTTTCCTAGCAAGGCAGTGGAAAAAAACTTGCTGTTGTTTTCACTTTGTATTTGGGAGAGAAGGCAGTGCTCTGAAAGGCTAAAGGAGAAGGATGGTCTCTCCTACACCTTCACAGTTTAGTCGCGCTCCCAGTGAAAAGCCTCGTCTCACTCACATCCAGGGCCACAGAGCTAAAACCCAGCATCCCCATGACAACCAGCAACGAGTTGGATTTTCTGCCCACTGTCAGTCAGCAAGAAGGTAACAGCAGATCCTGTGTCTGAGCTAATCACCTCAGGGAAAGCAGAACTACAAAGTCTTGCTGCATACAACTTCGTTACAGTAATCTCATATATACGTGCTCCAAACTTACCACAAAATCTGAAATGTAAATCACAGAGCAGCAGACATTGATTATTTTTTTTAATTTTTTATTTTTATTTTTATTTTTTTTTTACTTTTTCCCCCCCTCCTTTTCAATTCATTAAAAAGATTTCTGCTCCCACACTCTTCCTGCTCCCGAGAAAAGAGTGGACTTGATCCTGCAGAGTCATCAGCAGAGGTGATGCCGGTCAGCACCACAAATGCAGGCTGATGCCACGTACTATTTGGGAGGCAGAAGCTGTCAGTGGTTAGGTAGATCTTCCTTATTCCTCTCAAATAATTGACACCTGGACTAATAAATCACCGGCCCCTGTAAAGTGAAATTCAAGGAGACTGAAAAGACAGCAGCTATACTTTAGTATTCCTCAGTAAGATCAGATTTACAAGTCAGGAGAAAGTTCATTTAAAACCCACTGGGATTTTTTTCTTTCTGTGTGTTGGTCAGTGTTTGGAGTTTAACTTGCTCAAAACCAACAAACTCCTACTGTCATTTACACCAGAGAGTCATGTCTGATCGCCTCACTTCCATCCAAAGTCAAGAAATCACCTTGCAGTGCTTCAGAAATGGTCATTTCTAACTGTCCTATCGCATTTATAGCCCTATTTTTAAAAGATAAAACTATGTCAGGCACTTGATACTTTGGGGGCATCACAGGGGGTCTTTTATGTGTCACCTCATGACCGAGCCACAGTTTATGTAGAGACGCTTCATCCTCGCTCAGTGTTATTTTCATCCCACAAGACAGACACGCACACTGCGTTGCCCTGTGAGGAAACAACTGGAAACAAATAATAGCTTTCAAATTCTTTTCACCACCGTTTCCTCACGATTTCTCTGAACTCTCAAAAGACAAGACCTGGTATTTCTTCATAATGCAATCCAAACCAAAAGAAATATCCTGGTTTTCGCAGCCAGCGAGGACAACTAAACTGGACAAACCTTATAGCACGAACTAATGTTAGATCTTAACACTTCAGGCCATCAATGTAACACAAACCTACAGCAGCAACAACTGCTCAAAACTATCAGAATTATTTTGCTATATACCTATAAGAAAATTTCACTAAAGGAAGGTAGCATGAAGCTGCCCTTTAGAAGGTCTTATTTAATTAAACCTATTTGAGAAGCAATATCCTTCATACTTACCAGATTACAAAGGCTGCTTCTGCCCTTAAAAACATCTCAACCAGAGCAAACCCTAAAATTATTATAATCAAATTTCCTTTTAACACGAATATTGGGATTTTCTTACACATTTTAAGCTCTCTGCCAATTATTGAAGGATACCGAGAGGGTACAGGTTGCTCAGAAATGAAAGGAAGAAGAAAAAATAAAAAAGAAATTATCTTGTATATTAAGAAATCGTGCACTTTCTGGTTGGAAAAGTTAAAAGGAAAAAACACACCGTGGGAACTATCCTGACTGACCACAGATCACTAATTTCAGGAGGTTTTACACATACATGCATGCATGTATATAGTGCTTTATGAGCAAGAATGAAGAGCACTGAACTGTACAATCACTCAAAATTAAAAGGATTAAAAAAATTAAAAATAAAAATTAAAATATCCAATGCACACTACAGCAAGAAGCAACTCACCAGTATCAAACATAATAAAAGGAATAAGAGGAAAATTGGGAAAAATGTTAGTTCATTAGAAAGTGAGTATGATTTTGGCAATATTAAGAAGCCCGAAGTGTTCAATGCCTTATTTAATTAGTCTTATTAAAGATGTCAAACAGGTGGTTAACACGAATGAGAGAAGGGTAAGAGCTCTCCCTGAAGTAGCTCAGATCATAATCGGAGAAGATGGACGTTTTCAAAGTCTGAGCAGCGAACCTCAAAATTTTCACAGTTCTCCTTGAGGAATCATGGAAAAAAGCACAACAGCAGGAAACTTTAAAAGGCATTTGTTCTCCCCGTCTGCTAGAAGAGGGAGAAAAGAGATTATGAAGAAGGAAAAAAAAAAGGCAGCATTGCTTCCACCCCAGAGAAAAAAAAAAATATCAGGGATGATATAATCATATTTCTGGTGAGCAGCAAAGGGTACGAAGGAGTGAGCAGTGGCCATCCCTCACTCGCCAGGAGCCACACGTATCTCATTGCCTGTCACAGCAGAGAGCAGCAGTTAATTTCACATATCTGGATATTAGGCAGACATCCCCCTAATTATGTGTCAAGATGAAATCGTTGCAGGAGAGAAGCAAAGCAGGTGGGCAGTCACCTCAGTACAGGAGAGATCTTGAGGTGTTGGAGCGAGTGCAGAGGAGGGCAACAAAGCTGGGGAAGGGCCTGGAGAACAGACCTTGTGAGGAGCCATTGAGGGAGCTGGGTCTGTTCAGTTGGACGAAGAGGAGGCTGAGGGGGGATCTCATCATGCTCTACAGTTACTTGAAAGGACATTGTAGAGAGGTTGGTGCTGGTCTCTTCTCACAGGTAATTAGGGACAGAACCAAGGGGAAGGGTTTCAAGCTGCAACAGGGCAGGTTTAGGCTGGACATTAGGAAGAAATTCTTCACGGAA
>NW_009704802.1:5327-18696 GCF_000703405.1 Apaloderma vittatum
GACCCTGGAACAGACTGCCTAGGGAGGGGGTTGAGTCGCCATCCCTGGATGTGTTCAGGTGTCGTTTAGATGTGGTGTTGGGTGAGATGGTTTAGGGGTGAACTTGCAGTGTAGGGTTCATGGTTGGACTCGATGATCCCAAGACTCTTTTCCAACCTGAATTGTTCTATGATTCTGTGATTCCTGAGTTGCACACAACGTCCCCCTGTGCCAGGGACGGGCTGTGGTCGGGCTCCCTTTGGTGACTTCATTTTGGGAAGGATCTGGCGACACAGATCTGGGCAGCACCACCTGCCAGCACAGACAGAAATCATGACAATTTTAGTTGTTATTGTGTTACAAACCCCAGCAGGTAATGGTACATTTACCCAACTGCAAGACTCATGAAGCACTGGAAGTGGTAACACCTCCTCCGCAACAGCAGTCCAGTGCTGGAGAGAGGTCTAGAGAAGACGCAGATCAAGGAGGCAAAGGTATGTGATTATTTTAGCACAGAAGGGACTGAGGAAAGCTCTGATAACAGTCTCCATTCCTGAAGGCTGTTGCACTGTGAGGAGGGTATTACCTATTTTCCACGGCCATGAGAGGATAATCCAAGCATTAGGGACCTCGAATTGCAGGAAGGAAAAATCTACTTAGACGTTAGAAAAAGCTTTTTTAAAGCTGTTTTTTTCCTTCCTTAAGACAAACATAGGTCTAGAATAAATAGAGTAATTAATGGAGACTCCATTACCAGAACTTTTCAATATGTGAGAACAACTTTTAATGGCACAGGGCTGCCTCACGAGACCCCAGTTCTCCTTACAGTCAACTCATCCACGGTTATTTAAACAAGGATTGTGAGAAAGAAGTTCTTATCTAGTGAGAAAGAAATGGGGAGGAAGATAAATCAAAAGAACTGACACCGAGAAACGTAAGCTCGGTTGCTGACTACGTCACAACACAAATATACCCAGAAACTGTGGCTGTGCCTTGTACAAAAGTCAGAAAAAGTGAGGAAATTGGTTTAGGACTGGGCAGGTATGGTGACAGCTCCAGACAGCTTCCAGAAACTAAAGTTTCATTATTGGTCTTGTGAGACTTGATTACCAAAGCAACAAAATTCAAGATTTAGTTGACCTAACAAGCATTCCTTGGCAGACTGGTTGCTTCTGTGAAGACTTACCTGGTGAAGCTTACCCATGGCCAGTGTGGGAGCAGGTCAGGATACAATCCCTTGCGATGTTGAAGGTAGCACTGAATTTCTCATTAAATTCTACGCCTCACTTCCTAGTTTTTACAAAGACCAGTTTTCTGGATGAGAGGTTATGAGAGGGTTTCTTCCCCCCTTTTAAGCAATTTCAAAGAGGTATTTTTATTAATACAGTTATCAGTAGTTGCAAACAATTTTCAGTGTATAGCTGCATAGTTAAATCTTGCCTTTTAAACCAGGCTAGGAGCATCCTTAACTGAATAACTCAGTTTTTGCAATACATGCTGGTGGAAACAGAAAACGGTGCCCGGCTTTGGCTGACCCTCTGCGCACAGTGGCACAGTTCCAGTACGATATGAAATGAACTTCCATATAATACAATTCTGTATCTATCAATGGATGATGCTGAACGTGCCAAACTCAACAGACGTACTGGAAGACAGACACTACTCAATTCAATAAATTAGGCATCTAAAATAGAACGAGTAGAAGACTAAACAGCAGAAGGGAAAATAAAACACAGGGCAGGGCAAACCAAAGGGCCATGTAAGTGTAACCAAAGGGCCACGTAAGATTTACAGCCCAGAAAACACAAATTTCGCAGGTAACTGCCCCAGATGTACTTCACATTGAGGCATGGCTCCAGAAACTAAAAAAATAAAACTAGCTTTAGTAATGAAAAACACAAGCCACAGGGCAAGAAATTAGGTTTAAATCTAGACGCTAACCACTCCAAATATCTGAGGGAAATAAATCTGTAATCTAGATCACGTCCGTTTATAGACACAAGACTTGCTCTGTGCAAGAGGCTGATTCATCTAGACTTGCAGACTTGCATTTTTAAGCTTTTCCGAGATGATTCTGTTCTCCTTCACTTGAGTATTACTTTATCACAAGCTTTCTTAAAGAAATTAAACATTTCAGAAAAATGAACTAAAATTGCCACATTTCATGTCAAATCCACGATGCTCATCGCAGCCAGAATTAGCTGGGTTATTTAAGCATCTATTCCCAGATCACCATGCAGAAACATCTTATCTTGTTCCTCTGAGCCTCTCCAGTATTTATGTGAATTTGCTGTACACAGAAATAAGAGAGAGATTGATAAAGCTTTTTTTTGCACCGCAAGCAAAAAAGATTTCTACCAACCAATCTTCAAAATAGGGAAGTGCTCAAATTTTAAATTTAGGCTTAATTTCACAAGGAAGTATTCTTTACAGAAAGCCCAGGCTATCTGAGCAGTAGCCATTTCCATTTGGCCACGATATGTTTATTCTATGAGTTTTGTACACAGCGATACTCTCCATTTTTAAAGTTATTTTAAGCAAGACAAATACACAGTAAGAATTGTATAGTCTAAAGAGATGAAGAACCATCACTCAGCACTGACACAGGTCCCCAAGCCCAGGGCTGCTCAGTGTATCGTCTCCTCAGCAGCGTTTTGCATCACAAGCTACTGCCCGTGCTTTGGGTATTTAATTTTTCAGCGTTACATCTGCAAAAGTTGCTCATCTGGATTCCGGCACGTACATCTAACTTTTGAATACCGCTACCAAAAAAACCCTTATAGATGTTTTTGTCCCCAAAATAAAAGCATCGACTGATGCTGCCGTCGTGTGGGAATTAGTCATCCCTTCCTTCTGATTCCGGTTTTGTGGCTTCAGTTTCAACAGCTAAACTGGAAACATACATACCTTGAAAACAGTTTTTCTCTCCCTAAGTGAAACCTTATTAACAACAAAATTAATATTATACTTAATATTGCAATAGCCTTTGAATTCTTAAGCAGAAAACATACAGGAGTTTGTCCATTGCCCGGGGAACCTCTGCTACTGTCACGATAAATGCCTACGTAGGTTTTATAGCATTGGGGTAATAAAGAAAAAAGTCTTAATTACAAATGAAAGAGGCCTGCCAAAATACACCACTCATAGCTGAAAACCAGGTAGGATACCAATAGTGAAGACTCATCCTTTTCAGTAACTTCTCCAGCCATTGCATAGAGCCCGGCTGACCCACCATGGCCCATCTACCCTGACAGCAAGTTCAAGTCCTGCATCTCCTTATCTGCTCAAACTCCGACTTAGTCCTATAAGGTCCCCCAGAAGGTTGATGATGCCTCTCCTGGCTCTCAGGAGAGTTTCTGTTACAGCACCATGTATCTACTGAGCTAGAGACAAACAGTCTCCTGCTTCCATGCTGGCAAATGACATTTTGATTCAGCTTCCCCAGACAGGAAAAGAAACCCCTCTGGCATACCGACCTCACCTTTGGAGCCTGAGCCAAGCACACGCTACACTCAAAGATGATAGATTTCGAGTTCACCAAAAGCTATTTGGGAAAGGCAATTCAGCCTACAATTTGCCAGTATGAGCTCCAATGATTGTAAAAGCTGTTTTAGTACTCGGTGATGGCAGACAAAAAACACTGTAAAGGGATAATTACTAACCATACAGGCTCCTAAGAAAAGATTGCGTTAGCGTCTCCATTAATGAAACGGCAAAGTAACTTCTCATAAACAGACTTTAAAATAATCTTAACTTCTCTTAAAGCTTTAGGAGATGTGTTTAAGAAACATTTCCTTCTTTAACCTGAAAACTCTCTGTCCAGAGGGAGAAGATTCTGATTTGTGCTTTCAGACAGGTAGGCACCGATAAAGCAAACTAGATCCCTGGCTGCTTCTCTTTAGTTTTTATTATTATTTTTATTTTATCAGATTGTAGCACTGCTGCCCTGCTATAAACATTCATTTGAACCGAAGTCATGAAAAAAAGCCACGGGACCCCGTATCAGAACGTAATATTCTCTAAGGTTTGCATCTCGAGCAGGAGATAAAAGATGCTGTTTGGGCTGAGCTCAAGGAAAACGTGATCAGAGGCGTTCCCCTGTACAGCAACTGTGGCTCCTCATTGAGATGCAGGTAGTGCTTCGATGCCAAAGACTGCAGTGCATCATTAAAGTGCTGTGAAGACAAACAACACCCAGGCTGCATACCAAGTGGTAGTACATTTAACTGAATCATTTCAGTACGACTACATCCAGGTCTGCCACCGCGAGCCCCTTCGCGTACAACGCGCCGGCAGAAACGGAGCCGCGCTAATTGCGTTTCATGCATATTTCAGAATTAACCTCAGGGATATGGAAAGGTGGCAATAAGGAGGAATTTTATAACCGAGTTCGTTTGCAGTTGGCAGCGACACGAAGACGAGATTTCCTCAGAGATAACCCTAGAATGTCTCTGATTAGGAGTTTTATTTCTGTTACGGTTGTTTCACCGAAGCACAGGACACAGGAAGATTTTGTATCTCTTTGAAACACCAAACCTTTATCAGAAACTAAACCCCTTTCAAAAAAGAACGGCGAGAGGACTTCAGCTAGTGTGCTACTTCCACTAAAATTCAGGAGAAGCGGACTACCCCTATTTCTCCCCAGGGAGTGTCACAAAATGTCACAACTAGGCTACATCGGTATGAGACAATTTCCTATCTAAAGTAAAGGGGTGTTTCTTTTCATCCCTCTGAACTTTCTGACCTTTTCCAAGGACATACTTTCAAATTTTTTTCCCAGGGAAATGCAGAAAAGTGGCTTTGCCTTTTTCCTTTACCTGCTTCAAGTCCGAACTGCACAAGACACGACTAACAGCTTCTCACTGCCTCTGACCTCTCTGCCAGCTTCCTGCTCCATTTCCAGTAACATCAGGTCATCCTTAAACGAGATAAAGGGGCATCTCTGAGCTTCATTAAAATGGGATTTCGGATCTCTGGGAATAAGCCAGCATCTTCTGGATGCGCAGCTGATGCTGCATGCCCCAGATCCTCAACACCTGTGAACATAATAGAGAAATCACCAATTACCTCCGGTTTTTTGTTGCAGAATGGGATTCAGCAATGAATAGCTTGTGCTGTAGAAGGTCAGCCTTGCTTATTATTTTCCTCATTGAAAACTAAATATGGTTTTTGTTTGCTTTATAAAGAGCCGTCAACCACTATTTTCCACTATTACTTGTTTTGTATCAATAGCCAGGACCCTGTTGTACTACTGCTCATTGCCTGAATACACAATATATTCCAGGGATATCCTGTTCCTGCTCTGACACATCATATTTTCTGGTTTCTCCCACGATTGCAGGGGAATCACCTTGATGAGCCCTGTTAGCCCTTCTCGGCATCTACTCTTAAGTCACAGTCTTTGTCCAGACAGGCTGATGTGCTTCATGTTCAAAGGGTAGGGGGAAAAAAAGCCAACGGGATATATCCAAGGTCACAGATTATATAAAGGACACAGTTTACCACAGTCCCGTTTGGGATCTCAATACAATGTCTCAGCTAATGAATTGTGCTCATTTTCTCTTCCACAGTTTGTGCCTTTCTCATTTGACGTGTCTGCATTGAAACGCATTTGTTTTATAATCAGGCAAACAAGAGGAAGCAAAGCCATTATGGGTAGAATCTCTTGCTCTCACATGCAGAAAAAAAAAAAAAAAGAGAATTACCAGAGAAGAGTTGAAATGTCAGCACTGGCAGGACTATGGTTTTTTCCAGGGTCTCTGCAGACCTGGAAATATCACACACAAGCTCTGCAGCCAGAAAGGCTGGTTAGGAAGTGATACGCTAAAAATCTCCTGTGGCATCATATGCAAGAGCCTAGCGGCTTCCACGGAAATATCATGGTCTGTTGTGCACGTAACTGAGCAGGCAATTTCTAAACCACTATTTACTTGGTACGTTGTAAAGGGCTTTTAATAGGTCTATGGCAGTAACTGCTACAGATCACAGGAAATTGCTCACTCTGCAGGGACGACGGGGGGTCCACTCCCTGCAGCAGTCCTGGAAACATCCAGCTGCAAGACACCAAGACCTAAATGCAGATGAGTAACCGACGTGCAGGCTCCTTCAGGCAGGGTTCACCACGCATCTTCCGTGAGCCCCTTTCTGCAAGAGACCATCGAGAAAAGCAAAGATTTTACTTAACAAATTATCCCATTTCTCAGAAAATTAGTTGATGACATCCCTTGATAGGTTATCTTAAAATATTTATTAGAATGGTAATAGTACTTTTATTTTTAATTCCGTCTTCATTTACATGAAACTTCACCAAACTTATCTGGGCGAAACTGAACATTCTATTTCTGCAGGTTGACTTGACTTTTGAAATCACAGCCACCATTTAACTGATGCAACAATTCACTCTGCGTACAAGTTAAAACCCAAAAAAGCTGTTGGTACAGTACACAATCCCAGCCATTATAATAAATCCTGGTAAATTTGTAAAGAGAATTAATTTAAAATTTTTTAGCATAGCATTTAAGTTGAGAGTTGAAAGCAAGAGCATAAAGCTCGTGTAATTTTGAAACATACAGTTGTAAATGAGCCTCACTCTGTCTCCATGCCAGCACTCATAACTGGGTGAACTTGAAATAAAGGCATTTAATGAAGAACTATATGCAACTATGAAAATTTTTAAAAAAATTAATCCAGAAATGGAGCCATACACAACTAGAAATATAATTAAGACATTAAGCTTCACCTACCAGATGATCTTTTAAGATCCCTTTTAAGATCCCTTCAACCCAAACCATTCTGTGATTCTGCAGGCTGATACCAAGACCATTAAAGCTCCCAACATTAAGATGAACTATGCTGAGTTTGAGCAAGTCCCAGGGATGTCAGATCTTGTGAGGTCCCCAGCACTTATGCTTGAATTCAAGAGTGTTTTCATGGTTAAATGTGTTTGTGGAGACTTGTCAGGGTCCTTAGCATATATATATATATATATATTAGACTCTTTAGAGAACAAGGACATGTACTTGATAACTGGGAGGTATTCAGTGGCATCAACCCTTTTGGGCTTAAATTTGTAGAAGATCCTCTGTTTCAGAGTGGACCAAGAGAAGAATCCACTGCAGTGAAACACGCTGCACTGCTACATAGTATGTATAGCTCATATAGTTAGGATATATATAGAAAGAGGGAATGACTGTGAATCACTACATCTAAACCATCGTTGTGTCTTCCTAAAAACATGTAACCACCTGAAAAAAATCCCCATTATATTTCTTTCTAGCTAAAACCCCAATGCATTTTTAATTTTTGCTCTGCAGTCCATACAGAAAGACAAATGAAGAAGTTTAAATGCCTGATTGTTGCTCAAGGACTTGAATCTGCAAGGTTGTAAGTGGCATTTGTGAGAAGTTGTGTTTCATGAGCTTGGTAATTTGCAGTTTGTTAGAAAGATGTAAACTCATTTCTGACTAAATTGTGTTGCAAGTCATGCTCCTCAGAGATGCCTGACTAAAAGGTGATGTTCGAGTAATTTCCATAACATCAAACTATGCGACAAACTAAAAACTTCATAGAGGAGAAAACTGGGGAAAAGGAGCAGGTTGAAATGGAATTAATTTCTTTATAGTAGTGATCAAAAGGGGAAAACTCAGACACTGCTCTGAAAATGCAATGCTAGATCTGTTTTGAGAAGCACAGCATTTGATTTTCAGCTGTTTGACAGCGACTGACTTCACTCGTAGACGTCGTTTTTCAGCAGCATCCAGGCCCTTGATGAAATGTTCTCGAAGGAGCAAGCTCCTGGCAGGTACACACCAGCACAGCTGTTGCAAGTTTGGGAGTTTCACTGCACAGGGATCTTGCCCTCAAAGTTATCTTACAAGCAGCCAGATGAAAAACAGTTCTTACATCCTACATAAAAGATTGAATCTGCATGTACTCTGGCAATCCTAACTGCTCACTGCAGTAATGCGACATTCTGAGGGGAAAGATCATTTGATCATTCAAGAAAAAAATAAAAGTTGCAGCCTTCCTCTTACAAAGAGCTAGCTGATCATTCGAGCAAGTAAAGAAAATAATTCATACCTGCCAAAGACAGACCTAACTTGAGGAAGGGAAAAAGAAAAAAAGAGAAAAAGGAAAAAAAAAAAAAGGTTCTGTCAACCTTGAAATTTCAAATGAGGACATTTATCAAGGTAGCTGCACCAACTGCAGCAGGGAGATCCCTTATTATTAACCATCCCTACCTGGCTCTGGCATGTCTTTACATTTCAGTACCACTGCTCTGGCTGTTTTCCTTAATGAGACAGAAGGGGCTTGTCTTACGGGAGACTGAAGCACTTCAGTGTGTACAGCTTGGGTATGTGACAAATACGGGGGTGACAGAGTACGAGAGTCATCGAAGGCAGCCAATATAAACAGGAAAAAACCTGTTTAGTATAGTACAATGATTATAAATGTGAGAAATAGTATGCAGCAAGGATGAGGGTAATTTATCCTGTATATTAGAAAAAGCTCTAAGAGTGAAAGTGAATTGATGTTCTGGGCTGTCAAGGGAGTGGACTAAATGACACGAGAGGTGGTTTTTTCCTCCTGTAATTTCCATCATATTATGATTCAGTGATATATTTCCTTCTTACCTTTGCACTTCATTCAGGTCATGCACAGGTACTACAACAAGCCTCCTCCGCCGGTGGGTCGAAACCTGCAGTGCTGCGAGCAAAATATTACAAACTCTTTCCAGAAATTTAATAATCTCTCACTTAAAGGCAGTAATGTCATTTGGATATTTTTTTGCCTGATAGTTTGTTTTTTTTTTTCCTGTTCCCACTGGGCAGCTGTGCTAAAACTAGCTGCCCTAATGATAATTGCATACCTAAATCATTCAAGGCCAATTTATATATGCTCTTGTGCCAGCACTGTCCTTTCACCTGACGACATTTTTTTACATCCATTTATTACCCTAAAATATATATATGAATGCCATCACAACCTCCCTCAGCCTAGAAAGACTTACCAAAAAAACCTCTAAAACATCCCAAACACTTTCTGCAAAAATATTACGGTGAGGAGAATGAGGAGTTTGTCTTTGCATTTACTCAAGGAGATATTTTTCATTTTAAACTGAATTAAAGTCTATAGAAGTCTATATATAAAAGTTGATATAAAATTTTATAGCACATTTTATCCAAATAGAATTATGGCATTGTGTTTAAAGTGCTAGTGAGTGTCCAAACATTAGCATCTCCAAGTGTTAGAATGACTTCATGCTGATCAGAACCTTTATATCAAAGCTTGGGTGTTGCAGTTCTCCCGTACAAGCATTCCAGTGCAGCCTGGACTCAGAAGAGCTCTTGTTGCAATGTAGGTTACAGAAGCAAATCTGTTTACTTGAAAAAAAGGCAGCTCTAGAAGAGCCACCACCAAAAAAAACAAAGCAAAAAAAAAAAAATACAATAACTTTCTCATGTTTTAACCCCAGTTGGCAACTAAGTCACCTGCAGCTGCTCACTAACGTGCCCCCAGTAGGATGGGGGAGAGAATTGAAAGAGTAAAAGTACGAAAACTCATGAGATATAGACAGTTAACAAGTAAAGCAAAATCCACATACGCAAGCAAAGCAAAACAAGGACTTCAGTCGGTACTTGCCATCGCAGGGGGGTGCTGAGCCATCTCCAGCAGAGCAGGGCTCCACCACACGTAAACGTGAGTTGGGAAGACAAACACCATCGCTCCAAACATCTCCCCCTTCCTCCTCCAGCTCTACACACCGAGCTTGATGTCCTATGGTATGAACATCCCTCGGGGCAGTTGGGGTCACCTGTCCCAGCCGTGTCCCCTCCCAACTCCTTGTGCACCCCCAGGCTCCTCACTGGTGGGGTGAGGTCTTGGCTGTGTCAGTGCTGCTCGGCAACAACTCCAACATCCGACACAGATTTCAGCACAAACCCAAAACACAGCCCCATATACCAGCTGCTATGAAGGAATTAACTCTACCTCAGCCAAAACCAGCACAAACTTACATATCCCCCTAACAAAACGGATTATACAGAAACTCCTGTGCATCGGTTACTGTTTATTGTTGTTACTAACTTGAAGTAGCATGTCCGAATGCTACAGGTAGCTAACTGCTCTAATCTCTTCCCAGTTGACTCCTTTCACCCTGGAGATTCTAAAAGGGCAATAAATTAAGCACAGTATGTCTTCTGTTGCTCACAAATCTAAAGTTGGATTTACCAAGGTGCCAAACCAGCTTTATTCAGAGTTGTATCCCTGCCACCAGCTCTTCAAGATCTCAAAATAGCTTGTTTCCATATTTAAAATAACCCAAGTATTTTTATTTATCAGCACAAAATAAAACACATTCAGATAATAATGTGTTAGCCTTGTCTTTAACTACCTAGAGCTCTGAGGCTGACAGAAAAGTATTCAGAGTCAGAAGACCAGTCCTGATCTCACCATAAATACTGGAAGGCTCTGCCAACGTGTGACACTGATGCACTAAGATCAGTATTTGAACAAATGAAAAACAAAAACAAACCACAAGAGGTATATATATATATATATATATTGAACATTAGAATTGACACTTCTGGAAACTTCCCTGACATTCACAGATGAGCTTATTCTACTGTAAGGGATGAAGCACATATTCAACTACTTGCTATAACCTACAACTGTGATGACAGAAGGGAATTTCATGCATTCTATTTAGCTCGGAAAAAAAGATAATTCCAATATTTTTCAGTTCCCTGAGGAATCTACACTGGTATTGCCTTCTCTGCGGGCCAGGCACTCTGCTGAAACTCCGAGAGGTGCAAATTAATTCCAGTTCTAATGAGGCAGAGGGGGGTTGAGCTTTGGACACCCCAGACCACAACCTTATTTCAGATGATCTGTTGAACAGCTGTCTGGTGGTAACGATTTTTGGTCGCTAGGCTCAACCTGATCAGGTGAAATTGGCTGGAAGCTTCTGTATTAGTAATCTCCTAAGCAATTACCCTACAGCACACATTTTACCTCAATTTCTTCAGTTGTCCTTTGCTAGCAAGGAGTCTGTACTTACTTTGGGCGGGGGGTAAGGGGAGGGCAGTGAGGAACGAAGTTGCTTATGCAATCCCATCTCTTCCTGCCAAATTCCTGCCTGTACTAGCAAATGCCGACTCTTTCAATTTTATGTTAAATAAAAAAAAGATGAAAAAAAAGTGAGATTCAGCTTCATAATCTTTGCATGGAAAAAAACACAACTAATTCTTCTATCGATTTTATAAATACTGATATTTCTGCTAGTCTGTATTTTACATTATCGTGACAGTTGAGACTGCGAGAATATCTTTTAAGAAAAACTGATTTCACTTACGAGTTCAGGATCTCTACTTTATGAAATGTAACTATACTCTGATTTTCTAAGGCGCTAAGCAAACCACACTAAATGCTTTGCCTGTGGGACAGTAAGAGCAGCAGCAGAATAACTCGCATTGTGCCTTGGTATCTGAAAGCCAAAGTCCAAAGGAAACAAAACAAAAAAAATTTTCATGATGCATTAAAGGGCTTCAAGCCAAGTCAAGTTTGTGTTTCTATTAGAAATGTTTTAATTCAGACTTTTAAACCAAAAAATAAATCTATGCCTAAAAATTAAATTTCTAAATGTAACACATTTTTAAAAAGGGCAAAACTTTCTTTTGAAGCTTTGGGCTAAGTAATCTTTATTTTTTTTTTTAAAAAAAACACCAACTATCTCCCCCATATACACCCTTTTATTTTGTTAGTTAAGTACAAACTTTGATCCATTTTTACAGCCAGTTTCAACCCGTCAAAGTGGCCCTTTTTATTCCAAATGAATTTTGTGGTCGAAGAAGCTCACTTACCTTCACACAAGAATGGAGGTTCAGTACATCCATTCAATGTATCATCACACACTCCAGGTCACAACCTCTTTCCAAGCAATTTCCAGTTTATAAGACCTCTATAGAGCAATAAAGAGAATTGCAATTGTCTTACAGCCCTATCTCATCATATACACATACGCTGTGAGTTTATACTACCCAGGTGCTGAAACATTTACACCAATAGGACCACCAGCACCACCTCAAGCTGGCTGCAGCCAAATAATTCCATTGGAAAGCAAGGAAAGACCAAACTTCCCCCCGTCCGCCACACACATGCCCACCAAAAAGAAATTTAAAAGAAACTACAGTGTTCAAGGAAGCGGAGAACTGAATTCCTGGCCCCAACCAGTGACCAGCAAAAGCATGTGACAGGTACAGAGCAAATATTTGTGTGGAAAGCAGTCGCTCAATAGCCTTTAACCCTCTTCCCTTAGGTATAGATAAGCCTCAGGTATTTATAGACTTCATCTAATTTCCTGTCCCCAGACTCCCCTGCTCAGTTACACAATGCTTTCCAAGAACCAGAATTCCACCTTAAGGCCATTTCTGTTCTTTTTCCTTACCAGGCATTCAGAAGGACACACAGCTTCCTTAAATAAGGAGTAAATCTCACTTTTAGTAGCTAACGCTGGTCATCATACAGTCCTAATAGTTTGATCATGCCATCATATCAGCTTCTAGTTGAAGCAATTCTCTTTCCAAAATACTTAAGTAGAGATCCATAATCTCTCTTCTGACCTTGATTAGATTTTGGACAAGCCAAACCCTTAATCTCTCTTACAAAAAGATTAATCAATTCCCCTGATCTTCTTAACTGCCCTTCTCGGGTTCCGTTTCCGTTCAAGGCAATCTTTCTGAACAGAGGTAGCCAGAAAGAACATGCACTTCTCCAAGGCGTCTTACCATTGTTTGTTATAATTATAAAATATTTCCCTGCCTCTGAAAGCGTTGGGGATGCTTCATCTACTCTGTTTCAGGAGAATAATCATGGGATGTTTTCTCACGCCTCTCACACTGTCGACCACAATCATTCTTCAATCAAGATAC
This sequence comes from Apaloderma vittatum, assembly GCF_000703405.1. Classification (NCBI taxonomy): domain Eukaryota; kingdom Metazoa; phylum Chordata; class Aves; order Trogoniformes; family Trogonidae; genus Apaloderma; species Apaloderma vittatum. The sequence goes on from NW_009704802.1 coordinate 18,236, forward strand.
ACCCCTGAAATGTTCTGCCTAGACTGAGAAATGAAAAAATAAAAATTCTGACTTTTTTTCCAGAATGGGACTCTCAAAATGTCATCTTCAGTTCTGCCAGTGGTCAGGCTGCCTAGAAGTGTTGCTCTGCAGTAAAGAGGAAGAATAGTCATTGTTAGTTACTACATGCATACTACATCGAGATAAAGTAATGATTTGCCAAGATAAGCACCTTCATTTCATTTTTTTATTTTTAATAGACAAAGTATTTAAGCCTTGGCTAGGCAAACTCAAACACCTTGGCACATTGTAAGCACATATTTCATAGAATCATAGAATGGCCTAGGCTGGAAGGGACCTTAGAGATCATCTCATCCAACCTCTCTGTCATGGGCAGGGACACCTCTCAACTGGATCAGGCTACTCAAGGCTCCATCCAACTTGGCCTTGAACACCTCCAGGGAGGGGGCAGCCACAACATC
>NW_009704802.1:18881-42005 GCF_000703405.1 Apaloderma vittatum
CCAAAGTTTTCTCTTTTCCAGCGTGACCAATCCCAGCTCCCGCAGCCTGTCCTTGTAGCAGAGGTGCTCCAGCCCCTGGATCATCCTTGTGGCCTCCTCTGAACACGCTCCAACAGATCCACGTCCCTCTTATGGTGGGAGCACCAGAACTGGACGCAGTATTCGAGGTGGGGAAAGACAGTATGTGCCAAAGCACCGTCAGAGCTGCGTCTGTAAACCTGACCTACAAGGGCACTTCTTGTAAAAACATTTTCTTCTATCCCTTCTGACACCACCATCCCTTGCACTCACTTTCCTCTTTTTCCATCCCATACTTCTTCAGTCAACTTGTCTCAATTACAAAAGGTAATTTTAAAATTAATTTGTACAGCGGAATTGCTGCCATCTTCTGTGAACAGTCTCTGAAGCAGAAGATTAGATATATTGTTTTAAACACAGCCAATTTGCTCAGCTCTCCACTGTTTTCATCCTGGCATGAGCCAAGGATTAGGAAGAGGCAGAGCCTATGACCACATTACAGCTCGAAATCAAAGCTCGGTCTGTTCCCCACCACTGCCTTGCATCAAGGGACTTTCTTTTCCCAATTATTTTTATTAAATGTGATACTGCAAAGCTATATTCCTTTTTTTTGTGATTTTCTGTGACATTTTGTCCTAACAGTCTTTATCACTGAAATCAAACAATGTGACTTTTTACCCCTTACAGAGGCTGGGCTATGAAGTGACATAATTTAATAGTTTGGACCAAAAAAAGACCAAACCAAACAACAAACTAGTTTCTACTTACATTATGCCAGTGATCTTTGGCAAAACTCTTCCCTTGTCTATTCTGTGAGTCATACTGTTTTGAACTCCGAGCTCTTTCACCCCTGATTTGTCTTGTATCTCTGCACAAAACAAAGTGTAACAAGACCCTGCTCTGAACTGACAACTTCCAGTATTACAAAACAATAAATAATGCTGTACTTCTCGAATAAGTTTGAAATAGAGACTGGATAGGAATAATTTCTCAAAAAAAAAAAGATTTAAGAGCTCTTACGGTATTTCTTAAAACAGAAGAGATGCTAAAGGAGACATTTTGTTCAAGCTCTTGATCTTTGGAAAAGGCTCAGAAATTCTATTTATGACATAAATAAGACCTGTTTAAGTACACAGGGAGGGCGGCTAAGACCCCCTTCTTGGTTCCCCTTGCTCTCTTTGGCAAAAGGGAGCCAGCACATTGTACAGCAGCCCCAGCAGAAGCCTTCTGCCGGGAATAAAGCGCACTCCTCAGCCAGCGTTGCTTTGGAGGAGGTGTCAGGGCACTTCCCGAGGCCACCGCTCAAAGCCAGGAGAGGGAGGGCATGGGGGCAGGAGCAATGGGGGGCTGCGAGGCGTCCAAATAACGTCACAGCCCACGGAGCAGCAGAGAACTGCCCGTCGGTTCCACCTGGCACCTCCGCAGGTACTGCCGTGAGGAAGGAGTGGTTTAAGGTACCGCAGCATCCTTCTGCTCTGGGAAGAAAACATGCTGTAGGCATTTTAATGAGAGTAAAATTTTTCACCTTGTGCACGGCATTCTCTACAAATTACAATTATCCTCCCCCAGTATTTGCTTCTCTGATTTTCTTCTGGCAATATAACCCACGCAGAAAAGTATGGGAGCTCTTTAGCCCAAAGGTACTGACTTATTTATTTTACCTCGGTTCTAAAATATTTAAAGGATACTATCCAGCTTTGGAATGTTCCCGTACTGTCAGTGACTTGCCTTGGCTCACATTAAAATGTTTCTCATTCTAAAGACTATACAGCACTCTGAAATGTGACACACTCACTGGCTTGCAAATCTTTCCTTTATGCTTGGAAAATTTTATTATTATTACAGTAGCGTAGCTGAAATCAGGGCCCCGTTGTGTGTGCTCCTTAAATAATGAACAGGGAACTGAGGCACAGAGAATTTAAGCCCTTTGATCAAGGTCAGACAAAGGTTAGGATCCCTGGAACTACAGCTACCCTTTGAGACAAGGCCACCCTTGTTCTCTGCCAGCCTTTGCTGTGGTGTCAAAACTACACCGAAACTAGAGACAAAACAACTGATTCACTGCTTTTTTTTTTAAAAAAAATTTTAAAAAAATAAAAAGGGACAACTTAAGCCAGCCATATAGCAAAACCACAAGAAAAATGAGACAAATGCATGCAGAAGTCCAGTACAGACTGGCCCCACACATCCCTGCTCGTCCAGACTCTGCCCCAGCTATTACTTTATGGTGCCAGAACAGGTATGAATTCAGGCTTCCCACTAGGTCAAGAGGATGCCAGCTGGCAATTCACAGCAGACACTTCTAGTTGTGTCATGTGCAACACAGTGAGATCTAACATCATGCATTTGAAATGCGAAATAAATCTTGTGGTGCCACAATTTTGCTGGCAGTGTCCAGAAAAAAAATAAATTTTTGTCACTGAGAAGACTTAAGAACGGGGACTGGTTGTTGAGTGGGTGGTTAAAAGATATTAAAAGGGGTTTATATTTATTTTTTAAGTGCTGCATCGGTGGCAATTCTGACTTGAGCATTGAACACTGAAGCACAAAGAAGGGATTTTTTCACAATAGGTAAATCAGCTCTTTAACAACAGTGAACTATGGGAAAAGGAAACTGAATCCTCTCTGCACCTGCAAATGATACCGAATTCGATTTTCCTCTTCAACTTAGGAGTTATCTGAGTGATGCTCTGCACACTGTGAAAAAGTTGATATGCTTTGGACATAGAGTTATATAGTGGCTTGCAAACCAAAGATACAGCTTCATTAACTGCAGGCGTACCAACACTGAGTTTAAGGTTGGAAAAACTGATGTGAGGTTGTCAAGAAGCAAGAGCAGGAGTTACAGTTACGCCAAAGCCACTGCAGATTTCCCTGCCCATCAGCACTCTCCTGGAGAAACAAGCTTCCAACTCTGCCACATCTGGAAACCTTTAATTACTGACAAAAGGCAGCTCTCAGGAATAACATCCCAGTGTGACACTTTCTGTAAGTAAAATTTCAGTCCTTACTTTAATACTTAATTACGGAATTCCTGATTTCCAAGTTCCATTCCTAATAGCAAGAATTATTTTGTCCGCTTAGGAGTTCTTTCATCAAGACGCATCAGCAGAAGATCAGTCTTTTAATGCAGGGACTTAAAAGACAGAGAATTTTAGATGCATCACCTGAGAGAGATTGCCTGATGGCTTTTTGAACCCTGATAGCTCAGGTATAAAACCCATATAAAATTTCTGTTGCTAATACAGCTACAAAAATCTGAGCCGTGCAGCAGCTTTTAGAACTCCTTCATTTTGTGGGCAGGAGAGCTATTTCAGCAAAGCAGCGACAGTCTTGCAATCGATCCTAAACATAACCACCCAAAACGTGTAAAATCCCCATACATTACATACTATGCTGATAAACTATAGTCCACAATGAGTATACTGTATAGTTACTCTACCGGTAATACAGCAAAAGACAATTAGAAGCAACCAATAAGCATACACAGTATATTTAACCAAAAAGCATATCCAGCTTCCACAGTGCTGAGTTGCCACCCATTCGTGATTTGAGATGGAAACATCTTTAGACACCATTTAAAGGTATAACTAACTCATCATAACTCACTCACTACTTTGGAGAGTTTTCAGAGGTCAAAGAAAATCGATGTAAAGGCCAAGTTTTTCCTTCACTTCTACCTCAGTTCTCCTCCAAATAGCTTTTTGGAAATAGAAAAGTGACAAGAAGTTTTGCCCACAAGGCACACAAGCAGCAGAAGGTAAAGGTTTTGAATTAGCTTTTACGAAGTCAAACACCCCACAAAGCTGCCAACTCCTAAAATTTAGTGCCAGGTACTTGCTTCAGAGAGACAGACAATGTAGAGATGAGCAGAAGCAACAATAACTTGCAGCTGCATCATTCCCCTGCTAAAGTCCATTTACTTTAGGCATTTCTGATGATGAACATTTCCACTTGTTCCTCAAGTGAGGCTCAAAGACAGTGACTAATAGCTTGGAGAAGAACCGAAATTGGAGCTTGCAGTCTGAACACACAAAACAAAGCCCGACGACTGTTGCTATGAAAATAAACGGCGGTGTGTAGGTGTACCTTGTACAAATGAACTCCATCCATTTTAAGCAGCCTCCAAGGCTACAGGAGCAGAAGAGTCTGGAAACAAGAAGTCTGTGCTGGAAGTTATGCCCCTGAGCTAGGGCTGCGGGCAGAGCAGGGACCCAAGACCACTCTCTGGGGCACCTCCCCTCAACCCTAGACCCAGCGACACCAGGGGTTTGCTCTATAAGCTCTAAGAGCTATACCGAGAGACCCACAGAAGTCGAGACTGGTTCTGTACCAAAATCACAGAATCACAGAATGTTCGGGGTTGGAAGGGACCTCTGAAGATCATCTAGTCCAACCTTCATCCCAGCATATCTAACACTACACCACAGCCTCAAGTGCTAGATCTACGTTTTTTTTAAACACCTCCAGGGTTGGTGACTCCACCACCTCCCTGGGCAGCCTGTTCCAGTGCCTCACCACTCGTTCAGGAAAGAACTTCCTCTGAATATCCAACCTAAACTTACCCTGACGCAACTTGAGGCCATTTCCCCTTGTCCTGTCATTAGTAATTAGAGAGAAGAGACCAGCACCAGCCTCACTACAGCCTCCTTTTAGGTAGTTGTAGAGGGCAATAAGGTCTCCTCTCAGCCTCCTCTTCTCCAGACTAAACAAACCCAGCTCCCTCAGCCGCTCTTCATAGGGCATGTTTTCCAGACCTCTCATAAGCCTTGTTGCCCTTCTCTGCACCTGATTCTCTCATTAGTTGGGAAGGTTTGCACCTGATTCTTCTTACTTTTAAGGGTTGCAATAGATATATAATGTGGAGGAAGACATGGCAGCTGCTCACCAACTGTTTCAAGAACTGGGTAGACAAAGCAACATCAGCTTGGGGTGGGGGGGTGTTAGTTTCCTCCCCCAGTAAGGCAACGGGAGAACACCGAGCACGTCCCGCTGGGCTCAGCATCCTTGCAGATGAACCACTGGTACAAGGTTACACATCACACCTGACACCTCAGTAAATGAGAATTGGCCAAATGACAGGTTTGATTTCTAATTATTCCAGCGCATCAGCCTTGCTTCTTAATTTGTGTCTAACAGACATGATGACAACAGGTTTTTTTTGCACCTCAGCTGTATTTTTCTTATGCATTACTCTGCTAATACAAGTTGCTTCCTTATATTGGCAGCGAATTACAGAAGCATTAGTGCATGTTCATGAGAAAGGCCCAGATAGAGAGAGGTCAGCAGGTTGAACTTCACTTACTTTGGCACCATCAGCAGTTGTTACTGCTTGTATTTCATGATGTAAAGTTCTTTTATGCTGGGAAAAAAAATCCCACACCATTCTCAGGGGTTTGTGTGTTGGTAATTCACTTTTGTTTTTAATTTGAAAGAAAATCTCAGTTCTCATTCAGGGATTTCTGATCGAAAATGCCAGCTTGCACAAGGTTTTACTGTTAAACACTTGCTTTAGCTTTGATACTTAAAACCATGTAAAAATCTCACGTAAAATTCAGCTGCAATTATATTTTCATTTGCCCCTTAAACTTCATAATTCTTATCAAATAGAAATAAGTAGGATGCTTTTCTCCCCTTACTGCAGCAACCAAAGCTCCTTGTGAGGCTTCAGAGGAAATCGAGTTACATTTGATCGTGACAAAACCTGGAAAAGCTGCACAGCTCCCGAAATACTAGTGCTGGGTGAACTGTGCACAACTGTAGTGTCACACGTGTGGGAATTTTAATTACTTACAGCTATTGCAGAGACCGTCCAGAACCAGAGGAAGCTTATAGTTAGGATGGAGCTTCACTTCTCAACCTTCATAGGCAACATTTATTATGCTTACTGCATTATATCCTTGACAGGAACTTCTGATTGCCAGTTCCAAACCACTTAAAATTCTGTTTGTCACTCATGAAGCAGATGTAGAAAACCACAGAGAATTATTAATGCCACACGGCTACGCAAACAGCGCTGAGAAGTGGTTACAGCATTTTCCTTGATAAGCAAGGCAAAATCCTTCCAATTAACATTTTAATTAGAAAATTCACTTACCAAAGTGTCCTGCATTTTCTTAAAGGTTGTAACTGAATCTCCTTTCAAATTCTTCCACAGCATTTTTCACTGTAGCTCTGTCAGAGACTAGATACCCAGCAGCAAAAAGGGACTTTAAGTGAATTATACTTGTAGCTCATACTTTATTCTCTTTACTTTAAAACTTCAGGCACTCGGGCTTCTATTTCACTTGTCACTTGTCCTTGGAGACTTACGCAGCTTTGGGGAAAAAAGCAATTACCTACTGTGAAAAGTCTAGGAGTTACAATTATGAAATAATAAAATGTCAAAGACATTTCTAATTTAGATATAGGGGTTTAAGCTTTTTAGCTTGGTGAAATATTACAAAATACTCGCTAAAATCCATCAGGTACAATGACCTCTTTGACTGTGATACCGAATGCAAATTCACAAACATTTGTACAGCGTGTATGAATGTCTGAATATGCACAAGACATCAGAAATTGAAAATCTGTTTTGCTTACCTTGTCACCAATTATGGAATTACAGCACTAAAACACGTTTCCTTCTTGAATACACTTAGTAAGTAGAACACTTTTGTCTCTAGAATGAGGAAAAAAAAAAAAAAATAACATTCACAATGCTCAGTCTTTTGCTTCCCTTCTTGGTGCTCACAAGTGTGACAGTCCCTGACAGCCCCTACACAAACAACTGAACTTCTCTCCACGGCCACCTTTAGTCAGCAGTTCAAAACAGAAGCACCTATGAATTTTTAACAGTGAGAAACCAATTCCAAAGGAATAGCAATAGCAAAGTTTAACCAGAGACAAACTTTTCACTAAAATTTTCCGACCAAACTAATCTTAACCCAACAACGCACATTTTCTGGTACAGTAGACTCCTAAATGACAAATTCTTACTGCATATGCTGCCAGATAAAATCCTGCTGATCTTAACACCATTTGACCTGTGATAAGGTGCGTGGCAAGATGGCAGAAAAGGGGAAGAGATTAAACCCTTTATCATATAATCATATACTCTGAGAGCATCCCGGCATCGTTAGTGCAGTCTGAGCTTTTATAAAGAGTGCAACGCAGGGACAAACGATTCTGGTACCTCCAACGTTGCCGAGGTGCACTCCTCATCCTTACAATGGGCTTAAGCCACGTCCCGGCAAAGGTCTCGCAAAACCAGCTCTGAAAACAACATGCATCATAGGCTAAATTAGAAAAAACAATCACACAGGATCACCTAAGCATCAGTCCTGGCGTCAAGGCCAGCAAAGAGCTTTTCTCCCCTGCGCTACACGAGTCCTTGCCACAACAATATTCTGTTCCCTGAGCTCCTGCCGCAGCCCTGGCTGGATGGGGATAAAGGAGACAAGGTGCAAAATAAGAAGTTATGGAGAAGACACCTATGCCATCCTGTAAACAACTGCTCTGTGTTGTACCTCGTCAGAAGCAATTTACGTTGTCTCAGGAACCAAGCAGTATGTCTACAAAATCGTAGCCAGGCTGTGAGGCAGGAGAGAGGGACAGAGAAGCCATGGGGTGTCACCTCCACAGAAACCTCAAGATGAGACAAACCCTTCTCCTCTGCTCTGGAGACACCAATGAATTTTGTTGCAAAATTCAAGTTTGCATTATAAAAATTGTTTTGTGTGAGCCCTGAATGATCAAGTGAACATTGCCTAATAACCGCTTTTTTTAGAGGTTAAGTGAAGCCCAAGATGGTAGGCAATTCATCCCAAGACTAAGCAAAGAGGGAAAAAGAACAATTGATTGTAGTCAAGGTTAGCAAATTCTTCATCATAAATTAAATCTACGCAGCATATTAAACTTTTTTTTTTTCTCTCAGACTGATTTAAAATGACATCTAGCAAGAGGGATGAGGACAAAGAAGCTGGCTTTAAAATAGAACTCCACAGATTTATAACCAACATTATATGGTACTTTTTAACTTCTGCAACAGGAAGTCAAATCTGGTGGCTCAGGAGCATCTTTTTCAGTCCTATTTTTTAGCACTAAGCTTGCTGCCCGGTAGCAGCCCTATTCCTAAAGCCTATTTCCCAACAGTCTCTTTTCAAAGAAACATCTGGCCAGAATAGCATGAGGGAAAGCAGAACAGCGGAGTAAAAAATGACCGAGTGAACAAATGCACGGAATCATTATGCAAAGCTGGAAGAGCTCCCACAGCTCTCCAGCAGAACCTGCCTGCGATAGGTTTTCAGAAGGCGCTGGCTGCTCCTCGGGGAAGATCAGCAAGGCAAAGCAATGTTCTCAAGCAGAACAGCCAGTGCCTACCCTAAAGATCACCAGCACTGCTGTACCAAATCCAGTTAGGCTTGTGCACATCAAGTGACCTTTATTTTCATGATGGAATAATCTAAACCTCAGATTCGTGGCAAGCTTGTCCAGATAACCTTTTCTTTCCCCACCCGATCCAGAGAGGCGTACAGCATCTCTTTGTAAAATGAAGAGAGCGTGGAACACCTGCAGAATAAACCAGGCATGGCTTCCCTTGATATAAAGATCCGAAAAGAAGACTTCAGTGGTAATCTAGATAAGATCGCAGGAACAGGTAATGCTTAATCATGAGTGACACTGTCTCATCATACTGCCCCTGCAAAGGGAAGTGCTGACAACCGAACACCGTGAAATTTCACACTTACCACTTGACATCAACTCAAGATAAAGTTTATACTGAGTTGGGCACCGGGCACATCTTACAGACTTTAAACATTTTATCAATATTAAAACTAGAAGCTTCTAACCAGAAATAAGTCAAGCTAAGCTTGTCTTCATTTCTTCATAGGCTGAGAAAGATCAAAAGAAGTAATTAAGACATTTCTTTGCTTGATTAACAAATATACAAAGTTTTATTTTTTTTTATTAGATCAGTTTTCTGTATGTTAACATTATCATATCAGCTATAACCCACATTCACAGCAGAATTTTTCTAATAGCATTTTGCAACGTCAACTGCTGTATTAGAAATCCTTAAGAGAAACTTATCTTTAGGGTAACTTAATAAAGTGCAAAACCACAATAAAATTTGACAGACATATGCCCCAGCTCATACTCAAGTGAAAAATAGTCTGTAAGACCACTAGATATGGAGTCACTGCACACAACAGAAGAGTGTGACCTGAAGACATCAGTTTTCAAGTTTTCCCGTTACCAGACATTGATTACAATGAAAAATTTTCTATTACTTTTAAGGTTAACAAAAAGAAATCACAGCAAGTTAACAAATAAAACAAAATACATTGACAGGCTACCTGAAGCTTAGCCCCTGTACTTGGTACCTTTTACCCAATGAAGGTTTTGGGAAGAACTGATGAACAGGAACAGCTCATTTCTTGACAGACTTTGATTTTAACTGCGAGGAATCAATGAGCAGGACATAACACAGCATCTTGTTTGGGACCCAAGTCAATTTTTTTTTTCTACTACACCTGCTGACATAAACACACTATCACTCAACTGACTGCCAGCCCTAGTTACTGTCTCTCTCAATCCAAGAAAATAGCAAAACCCTCAGAATTTTATGAAGTCCAATTCACAAAGCGTAACTCAAGCTTTCACATCTCTCCTTGCAGCCACTGGTCCAGTGACCGCAGTACCAAGCACTCTTTTCAAGACAAAGGAAGCATCAGTGTGTGTTTCCCTTTCTTAATTAGTTTTCATTAAGCCCTATGGTGCTACGACTGAACATCATCCACAGGGAAGACTACTCAACCCTTTTACTCACAGAATTCAAAGTTGTAAATTAAATATTACTCTAATTTAGTCTGCCTGCCTGCTCAGTAGCTGCTAACATTGCTTCTCTGCTACTACTTTCCAAGAAAGGACAGTTTAGCATGCCAAGCTTTAATAAACGACAAAAAATTTTACCTATAAGCCGTATATGCCTCCCTTTGTCACATTACTCAGCTCATTTTGCTAGTAAACACAAAACATCACTGTCACAATAAAAATTGCTGTTCAGGCTGTTTTCTCAGGACCACGGCCTGTTTGTAGCTTTTATGTAAGCAAGAAATTCAGAACATACATTCCCAAATCCTCATTTTTGCATAATACTCTCCTTCACATTGTTACGTTTCACTACAGCCCGTAGCGAACACTTGTCCACGCCCAGATACACGACACAACAGCAGCACTTTTTCAGAGGGCTGCGTTTTCCCCTTTTCGATCTTTTAAGCAGATAATCGAATTCCAAGACCCAGCAGTTGTACTCTGGATAAGGCACTTGCCCGAAACGAGCAACACAGCACCAGGCCAGTGGGCAAGGAAAGTCCGGATGTACCTTTTATTCAACATTTATACCTAAACAAGGAATAGTTCTGTAGCAATTGTGCTCATTCAGTCTGAAGTGAACCTCCCGCAACAGCTTGTGCAGATTTACAAACTGCCTCACGTCCATCCCTAAACTTACTTGTTACGGTCACATATTGTGAAAACTTTCGGAGGTTTAATTCCATAAAGATCCTATTTCGAAATAACCTCGCGGTGCATTTCAAAGGCGCATGCAAGATACGCGTCAGAACTCACGAAACCCAGTGATAAAGTTTCAATCAGCAGTTCATAATCACCAACATAAACAAGTTTTTTTTTTAATTTTTTCTTTCCAATCGAGGTCTCAATGATTTCAGTCCCTGACCAAAAAAAATAATTAAAAAAAAGAGTTGCCTTATGGCATGCATAGTACAGATATCACTAGTGCTACCTGGAAGAGTTCTACCTTCTCTTCTCTCTCCAAAAGGGTACCAATACAAACCCCAGCTACCTTAAAATTCACTCTTTACTGCATAGTCAGCTGCACACAGGCTCAGAAATCTTAGAGTAATCTAGGAGTAAAATCTGTTAACTCACCACCAACAGAAGATTAAGAAGTGAGATCTACTTGCCATCAAAAACAAAAGCACATCTCACTTCTGGGGTTCTTCACTGTTTTGTCATAGCTATTTTGATAGAATTATCCTGGTATTTTGGTCTTAGTATTAGATCATAGACAAAATCGCAGCTTTAAGGAAAACCCCTCATTTTATACTGTTTTAAACTGCCAGTAGCTTTAAGCACCTAAATAATTTTTTTTTTCATTTAATGAATGTTCGGCAGTTCTAGAAAGATGAGTTATGCATTTTTGTTCACATACAAAAAGACAGTCTAACAGATGTAAACTATTTATTGAATATTTGCCACCAATATTGTTAAATACATCATCTTGCAGTTTTCCGCTTTCAAGTTAAAATGTCAGAAACAGAACACCAAATATTTACAATTCTTATAAGGAATGTTACATAATGACACATTAAGGCGTAAATTCTTTTGGCTTATAATTCTGAAAAGAATGATAATAGCAAAAAGTGATGCAAAATCTTCATTGTGAGATTATGATTAAGCTACAATGTTTTACAAAAATATGGTGTAAGATGGCAATAATCCCATTCAAAATCCTGCATTAGGCCCCTCAAGGGAGGCTGATAATTTATACAGTCAAAACTTTTAAAATTTACATATAAAGGTACCCTATCCACCATTGAAAAGTACAACTCTCAACATATACAGTTTTCAGGCCACAGTTTTGAAGGTCTGGAGTATCAAGTTGGTTTGATGAATTAGTCGGTTGGCACTTACGAACACATTTATTGCCCTGTTAAAAGAGAAAGAGAGCGTTTCAGACATTTTTAGAAACATGCCATTCAATAAAACACTAAGTTTGGGTGACTAAATATATAAATCTGGGCCGTCTGGATGCTTTACCACACCATGATCTACCTGGAGCTTGCTGCTGGCAACAGACAGACTGATTTGCATAGTTAATCCTAGAAAGACTAAGTCTATTGGCAAGAACTTCACAACGTGGGCTCTCTATCATCATTGACATGCGAGTCATTAAATTCTGGGGTTTTAGCTGGCTAAGAAAAATAGTGGAGCAGATGATTGGTGAACCCCTGTGCTTTTCAAAGCCGAACACTTAATCCCCTAGTCATTACGGAATTTGCAACTCTTTCCTCAAGAAATACTAAGCATCCACACATATGGAAGCAACGTATTATTTTACTTATCTTTTTGTTAAGAAAGAGGTGTGGGGGTCACAGAGTTTGACTGCTCAGTAACTACTTCTGTGAGCACGACTGTTTTGTTTAGAGTGTTACCTTCCAGTGGGAGCAGAGTATCTTATCCAACATGCAGTTCAGGTTTCAATTACTTCTGATACCACAAGGATACAAAATACAAGCCTCATCTGGGATTTCATGGAATACTCACAGTATCTACATATTTTCCAGCTTTCGCCTCACAGCGGGTTAAACAAAGCTGGCCTCTTCCAATGCGGTTGGGGTACAGGCACAACACATCTAACCCTTTCCCCATCTTTTCAGTCAAATAGTTTTCTAATCAACTGAGACTGCTTAGACTTAGCTCATGTGAAAACTTATCTATACATCTGTTGAGCAATCAGAAAGCTACCAAGGCCTGAATTTCTTTGTTCAGTATCGAATTTAGCCCAATAAAGGAAAAGAGGAGAAAAAAAAGAGAAGAAAATGAATGATTTGACAGGAGCAAGGTAGTATTCACAGCTGGTCTCAAAACTTCCCTCTCCGTCAGTAGACATGAAAGTTAGTTCTCATCTTTAAAACAGTAGCACATAGAACACTTGGGCACAGTCAGAAACTGCAAGGGATATGCTCATCATCTGAAAGTCACTGTGGTGAAATACACCACAGTGACTTCAAACCCCAAGGTGAAGACCAGAAAAAAAGCCTCAGTTCGAAGGCTTAAATTTTCAAACATAAAAAGATTAATCGGCTGCACAATTCCAAATACTGCAAAGCACTATAAGGAGCTATAAAGGAAGGACAGTAACAATGTAAATCAAAGCAAACACTGCACAGATGTTTAATGTTTGTAAATTACTTTTCAAATAGGTAGATCCCTTTTTTCAATAGAGCATTCATAACTTTTGTGTGTGTGTGTGTGCTGGAATATACCCTGAGAAAAAACACACAAGACCATGAAATTTAAACTTCGCTTATTCAAGGTCAAAGCTGATATTGCACATGGGTTCAGATGGTGGTGAATTTAACTGACTTCCATTTCCTCAAAGGCGTTACAGAAAGAAGCATTCAAAGCAGCCATGATGGTCTTGAAGACACAGATTAGAAAAAAATTAGGCAAGTCCTGAAGAAGTTAGCTTATACCTCAAAGCTTGTCCTATTTTCCCCCATTAGTCAACAGAGCCTCTCATTTTGTAAAATGTGAGTACAAAAAACATACTTACTTTCCATCTTTAAAATAGGTTTTCAGAGTATCACTGAAACTTTTGGAGTATTTTACAAACTCTTTCTTTTGGTGCTCAAGTGCCTAAAGAAAACAAAAATACCAGGAGCAGAGGCTGAGGTCACATACAGCTGGGTACAGTGAGAATCTCAACATTTAACTGATTGGCTAGCGTCAAGTTAGATAAACAAGTTTACGTTTTTATTATTTTTTTTAAAAAGACAACACACAGAAATTGTCCTCTTCCTACAGAACTCATGAGATATACCATACACCAATCTGGCTGTTCAAGTATTATGTCATTGATCAGTTAAGCTCTCCCTAGTCACCCTTGGATCAAAAGGATATGCTTCCTCTTGCACTGTTAAAAATATCGTAGTAAAAGAGCTGTCACACATACCCGCCGGTTCTGGTACTGGTATTTCTTGAAGACATTATTTACTGTGTCAAGAAGTTCCTTTATTGCACTCGCGATGTCCCTATTTGACAATAAAAAAACTATAGTTGTAATATCCTTAAGCTTCCGTATTTAAATATTAGAATTTAAATCACCTTCTAGTAGTCAAATACTTCTTAAAACATTCTCTACAGAGTAAGTGTCAGACAGGACGTAGCAAGACCAGATGCAAAAAGCTAAGACCATCGACACACGAATTCCAACCAGGGATCAACAAGTCCACTCTAGTAACATGGGGCTCTCGTTAAACATTCTCAGCTCTGCTCATTTATAAGCGAGGATCAGGCTCCTTGTCAATGGGAACAGTGTCACTAGCATCTCCTACAGCATCTGAACATTCACATTTAAATAACTCTGACCCCTCAGTCTGAAAAAAACCAGGTAATACAGTACACTTACTTGATTGTCTGAAGAAACCTCACTCTGTCGTTGATCTCATCAGGAATCTTACTAAGAATCTGTTTAAGTGCTCGTGCCTTTTCATTAAGATCTTGGAATTCAGGTTCGGGTCTTTCAATCATATACTCTAACAAGAACAACATTTAAAAAATATCATTAGTTTTTCCTCAAGTCTCCAGTGACAGCTTTAAAATGCAACTTCACAAATTGTAGCGGTATTGCCCTGTTACATTTGAAGGTGAACAGCACAAAAATAGCAGTGAATACACTCTGTGTCAGCAGAAAGACAGTGTAACAATAACCTTTATTATTGCAAGTTGGAAACAGAGCCCAGCTTATTTTACGTGAGACACCAAAGACATTACACTAATCAAATGCAGTATTTAAATAACTTAAAGCCTACTGTATACTTCCATTCTCTGACAGTGTAACTACTGCTTTTAATTTGAAGCAAAGAAAAGGAAGGCGAATATGAAACTCCATATATGCTTTTTCTGGTTTTTAGCATTGCAAGAGGTGAACTATGCACCACATTAACATAGTTCTAAACATAAATTTTCTTTCTCTTATTGGTCAAGTATGTTTTTAGGGAGATTGCACTCCTCCCAAGAGGTGTTCAGGAAAACACATGCATTCTTCTACCAGGCTGAAAAAAAGTCTGTTACGAAATAAACAATCTGCTCTGGAAACAGACATAGAGAAATGCATGTTCCTAGCCAACAATGTAATTGAAAATAGACTTATACAAAATAAGAGATAACATATTACCTTCTACATCATCGGCTGCCATACGCAGAAGAGACTCTGTGAAGTTCACATCCACGCTTTTCTTCTCCAAAATTTTCATAATGATGTCCTGTGTAAGACCTGGATTTTCTTTCTCAGCCTGTATGGCAAAGAAAAGTTTTATTCTTAAATATTCAAGACTTGAATATTGCCAAGCACAAAGGCATGCAACCTGCTTCACATACTGCAGGAGTTTGCTAGAAACTTTACAAATCCAATGGCTTTAAACTAGCAGATTACAGTAAAAACCGTTCTTCCGCTACATCCATTTTTCTTGGATTGCAGAGGTTTTTATAAACAACTTTTCCAATAAGCCTTTCCACTCATTTCCATTTGAATAAGAAAGGTGGTGTGTTTTTTTATTAAATTCTATATTGTGTTTTATTTCCATAAACACTAAGCTTTGAAACAAACCTATTGTATCCATGGGAATTTACTTCACTCACAACACAGGTGCTACTCCCCAGTCTTCCCCATGACATTTCATAAATGTGCCTCTTCAATCACATCAGGCGCTTGAACGTCATCTTGGAATTGGTTTTTCAGAAAATCCACTTTTGATTGATGACATATCTAAGTAAAGCTAAGCTAGACCAACACTGGAGGTATTCACACTACCTGTGCTGCAATCAAAAAATTATGCTGTGTTGAATAAGAACAAGAGGGTGTGATTTTTTTTTAATTTTTTTTTAGCTAGCACTACCATTTCCACCACTATCTTAGCTTTTACATTACCTGTGTTCAGCTCAGCTCCTTACCACCAGTTTTATAAACGTTTCAAGCTCTAGTTGGGACTTAAGACTGTCTAGGTACACTTAGATTTAAGCGCAGAAACAAGGAAGTATTACTTAATTGCACAGGTCATGTTAAGATCTGTCACATCTACAATTATTTTTTGTTCAAAGAATTTCAAAAGATCACCACTTCAAAAAAGCAGTAAAGGAGTACCTGTATTCTATTATACTGCTAAAGAATGCAAAAAGTTCGAAGACTCTTTCCATGTACAAATACAAATATATGCAAACACAAACATTGAATTTATCCTCATCCAAAAAAAAAATGAATCACATTACCATTCACCTTGTAAACCCAAGTCTGCTATGTGCCTACTTCTCACGAGCACCTATTCTACATAATCTTGTCATATTTAAATTAAGTTTATTATCTTATTACTTTCACTGATTCCTCATTTAAGTTTTCATTCTACATAAACAAGGCATGATTCTGTTGGCTTGGTATTGCTCGCTATGTTTGTATCATTCCGATTTCTGCTTGCAGCATCTGCAGACATCTCAAGCCTACAGTCCACACGTTTGTCCACTTAGTTATTATTTTCAGACTACTGGATGAAGGATGCAATCTTCAATCATCAAACCACAAGGAAAGACAACCATTGATTTATAGCTTCATCCCATACAGTTTACCTATTAAACAATCATTCTTCAGTTAAAGTTACCTCTTACCTTAATAAAAGCTGCTCTCAGTGTCTGAGCCGCAGAGAGATTTACTCTTTCTAGCTGCAATAAAAGTTCAGAGTTATTAGCAATGCTAATGTTATCAGAAGAAAACAAGTCAAGTACTCATGCCTTGCCTTAGCATAATGAAAAAAGGATTTGACAGCAGCATTCAAATTACTGGTCTCCTTTAAGGGAGAGGTACTGTGAAGTTGAATCCCAAAGGAAAGACTTCTTCCCCAAATAAAAACATAAAAATCAAACATGTCACTGGATGTATTTTGCATTTATCCAGCCTACAGTCTGTAAGAAGTTTCTAAGAATGTACTGACAATCCCCAATACTCCCTCAAACCCCAAAATTTAAATAATAACCATTAGCAGTAACATTAAAATGTATCAAGCTGTTCACAGGTACATCTTCAACAGTATGTTACCTCCTACCATAGAATGCCAGACCTGGCATTTTTGTGAAAATCTTCTGTAAACGAGGACATGAAAAAAGAACACGGCCAAGACAACTATCAAATCTTTGATGAGCATGAAATAGCATTCATGGAAAAGAAGGGTAAAACACCGCGCAGAAAGAAGATCGTGGCAGATACAAAGCTTTCCCAATCAAGATGAGCAACCTCTTACTGTGATCACATTTCCCCAAATAAAAGGAATTATTACATTCTAAAGCAAAACCCAGCTTACCTCATTAAAGACAGGGTACATAACAGCATAGAGGGGCATGGAAACCATAGAAGTGGTCTCTGCTTCATTCTTCATCTCTTCCATTGTCATCCTCATTCAAAGACCCACTTCTCAAGGAAAATACTATAGAAGCAAAAAACTCCTCATTCACTGAAATGTTTCTTTTTCCTCGTTGCGCAAGAATACTTGAAGAACTTGAAGAATTTGTTGTCCTGATGTTGTGCGAGGAAAAAAAAAACATAACACATGATTATGAATGCTCATGACTGACAGGTTCTAAAAAATGAAAAGGCACAGGACAACAGTTTGTCAGTGCCTAGAAACTAGGAATTACTTACGAGTTGAGTAAATATGGAATGACTACTTCATGTAACTTCAAAACCCCAAAGGAAATCTAACAGGTGAACAGATAAAAGTAACCTATATCAGAATAACTTTACTTTAAGTTCTTTGGGAATTCCTCAAAGAAGTGACTTTATTTGGTAAGTATTACAAAAATCTTTCCACCGCATAACTCGCATAAAGAAAAAGCTTGACCAGTACATGCTGTAACCCCAAACCCCATACAATGGCACTATGACAAATAACATTAGGACTACCTAGAAATACTCCTTATTTTTGCAGATGCATCAAGCTGTGATTCTACTGGAGATCAGTGCACACTTTCTACCATTTGAATTCTGACTACAACAACTTTGGTTTTATATAAGCGGAAGTCTTAAGTCATGTTTCCACTCAGGGAGTGTCAACAGCTATGTTAACTTAATGGAAAATTATTCTTCCAGTAACTGAACTCAAGGTTTGGAAGTTCTCCACCCAGTCCAGCTCATTGTATCCATCACGGAGCGATCGTTGCTGAGACCCAGAAATTAGGTGGACAAAAGGGTCACCCTACAGTTCATAAGAAATCCTTGTTACAGCCTGCTATAACTTCTGTTCATAAGATTATTTTAAAATATTTTATACAATAGAGTTTAAAGTCTCAAAGTCCAAGTTAATCTCTTTCTGTGTATTTTTATTCTTAACAGTTTTAATTTTCAGATTTGCTTGGAATATTTAATGCACCGGAGGAGGGAGGTTTTCCTCCTAACATACTAATTTTATTGACATTTTCGTAAGAAGCGAAATATTTGAATTTTTTAACAAACAACAGAAGCTACTACAGTAATCAATATCACTTCTCAATAGTGTGAACAAGTTTAAAAAAATGCCATTATAGTTCTTCAAGCTATACTCTCTTATGCTCTACACTGGCTACAAGTTTTCATGTTGTTTAAAGAGAAGAAGAGATGATTTTTTTCTTGCCCAAGGCTTGTATAAAGTAGTTTAGCAACAATTACACAAGTGAAATTTGCTACTGATTATGGTGAGCACAGAGAGGAACATGGATGGGTACAAATACCGTGCATGTCTCATGTGAGCATGTGATAAGGCAGTATGAATACACCCAAAAATGAGAAAACTAGTGAGGAACTGGTCGCACTGCAGAAACATCCAACGGGGGAAACACAATTTGAAGAGAAATTAAACATGACTATAGCAACAATAAACAGCTCCTTATACAAGTCTTCTGACATGGACTACTTACTGCAAAACCTCATCCTTTTTCTTACTGTTCCAATCAAGACATTAAAAAGGGGTCTGTATACATAAGAAAAGTCCACATGGACAGAATTCCAAAAATCAGGCCTCTCACATTTTCATCATCTACTCATAGATATTTTACAGCTGTCAAGAACATGGAAGAACCTAAGTGAATATTTGTCATTTCCCAAAAAGCTGAGTATCTTTAAAGAACTTGTTTCAGAGTTACATAAATTCAGGCAAGGTCTACTACACTCACGTGGGGGGAGGAAACTTGTCTGAACAAGTCTTCCCTCACAACTGCAAGTACAAGCTGTCCCATCTATTATCCAGGCATATTCCCTGCACTACAGACTCCGGCATCTAAGGGGCAGAGTGGATGGAGAGCTGTTTGGGTTACTGCTTAATTCTGGAAGGTCAGTAAGAACGTATAACTCATGCAAGGTGCTACACTAAAAAGCACCACTGAAGACAGCATTCACAGATTACTGCAAGTTGTTGTTTAAAGTACTGTATTCTCAACAGAGTAAGTGTATAAAATGGTTAAATCAGGTCATTGAACACTGTTCTAGTCTACCCAAAGAGTTTTTTGATCATAGGAAGAAGGGCAAAAAAGGACAAAATAACCATTAGATATAATTACTCTGGTTTTATGGGTTAGCAGTATCCACAAAGAGAAAGAAATACTGACTGAAATGATGGATTTTTATGATGAACTGCTATTACACTGTGGACTACCACAGAGAATTCATTTTCTCCTGAGAAGCCATAAGCTATTGCTACTAATGTACAGTACAGCTAAAGCCCCTATATAAAAACAATTATCCACCATCTATTAGCTCTTTATCAGACACTGGTGCTCTTCAAAGAAAATAAAAAGCTTAGATTTATATTAACACAAAGGATACAAGTGCTGTGACTGAAGACGAGATGTAGATTTAACTATACATGCACACAAGAAATACATAAGAACATCAAATACTTTTGTTGCCAAAATATGAGAAGGATTATACTCAATATATCACACTGGTTGTTCATTATTCTAGAAGTCTTCCTGTCAAGCAGAAGATACACCAGGTAGTGTCATGCAAGTATCTGACTGCTGACATTACCACACTATTTGTATTTGCAGCTAGGGATCAATTTTTTCACATCTTTCAGATGTAACCCAGAGGCACTGCAGTCTTTGCTAGTGTTAAACAGAAGGGATAAATATCTTCACCCAAACCCCTCACATTTGCATTACAGAAGGATCATTTGTCATAGCTGCACTAAACCACACATGAATATCTTTCAGGAGAGTCTCAATCCCAATGATGGACCAAATACCCTGGAAACTGAAATTTCTCTTCTATTATTCAGATCAATAATTAGAAAGTCCACTAGCCTTCAAAATGGTTCTGAGCAGAGCCAGAGTTTAATGCACATTATCATGCAGCAACCAGGAGCTTTCAGTACTTTTGCTATGTGACCAAAAGCAGCCACCTGCACAGTTGCCAAGCTTTATGGCAACATTGTCTTCCAAAAGCTTAACTTCACTTCACTACAATCTCAAAAGAATCTTGTATTTCAGATGAGTCTACTCTAGTTTCATCTGCCACTCCGTTTTACACTCTCAAAAAACCAGATGGAATAAGATTCCTTAAGAAAATAATCTATTAGAACATCATAATGTAGTTGTGCTGTTCATAAAATCCCGGCAACCTGCTGGAAGATGTTACTCTGTTGGCAAACTTGTTAATTGGTTTGAGGGGGAAGAAAAGGAAAAGGTAATAGAATACTGTCCAATACTAATGTGCACGCAAGCCTGATCTTTCTTTGTTACAGTGATCCCACAGACTGAAATCTCTATGTACCATTAGCCACATCAGATGAAAACAACCATTGGAGAGAATGTACAGAATGATACACAGAATTTAAGAAGACTCTGAGTTTGAAAGCTGTGCTAAGATGCCAGTGAATACAATCCTGGCTGCACAATCTTAAACCATCAAACACATCAAGCTGCATTCCAAGAAATGTACTAACTAATGTCAATATAAATCTTACACTCTTTAGGTTTCAACACCAAAATATTATCCCAGCTTTTCAGCAAACACTGAGAGAACTGCTACCCTTTAGCCGAGAAAACAAATTTGGAAGGATTCTTTGACAGACCTATTTCCCTCCTATCCATCTAATGACATTTGAAAACATTAAACTTTATCAGGAAAAAATCCCTACATTAGGATAAACTTCCTGTAAGCCAGAAAGGCTAATGACCAAAACCCACCACACTCCCCAAACTGCACAACTGCTGTTATCAGTAATCTAAGGTGGTAATTTGCTTTCTCTAATCCGTGTCATTTACCGACAGACTTTTGGTCATGCACTAAAATCAAGTAGCAGAACTGCAGAGCTACTTAATAAGACTATAACCATCACAATATAAAGCAGAGTGCAATAACCATCGCCAAGCCCACACCTGCTCATTTGCCAGTGAGGAAATGAGCAAAGTATCTGCGTGAGAAAGGTGTTTCACACTACCTTTTGGTAGGAGTCTCATGAATGCAACTTTTTGAGTTTTAAAACAACAGAAACATTAAGTATCAACTGGCAGGATTTCAATCTTCAGTTGTATCATCAATAGATCTATCTACGCGCTGCTGTTGTCGCTATTTCCCTCCCCTGACTTCATCTACCTTAGATCTGGAAAACTTGAAGCACGCAGACATTAATTTTTAGAAAAGTACTAAAGAGAAACAAGACCTTAGGTAGTGATCTACCAGGATTATTTCAATGGTGGGCTTCTGGCAACACACAGCTCTATTCTCACTAGAAATTCTTACTGCCAAGATGCTCTGTTTGACTTTTTACAGCACGGATTCAAGAGGAGGCTTTACCTTTAACCCAAGAACCCTGAATTAGCAGAGGAACTAAATTAAGTTCAGGAAGAAATAGCTGGGGAAAGGAAATAGCATCATGAATTCTAACCTAAATTCAGAGGCAAAGAGCTTGGCTCCCTATTTGTAAGGCTAGCACGTATGGCAGGAGAGTTCAAGTAATTAATAAATTACAGTGGAAAATTTTTTCAGAAAAGATTTGCAGAGTATGCTCTTTTAACTATATGCATACTCCATGCCTGAGTTTCCCTTATTAAGGGTCACTCAGAAGAAATAATAAAACCTAATTCTTTTCCTTGTCAGGCGGTAACTTACCTGCCAGCACCGTATTTCAACTACGTATTTCACTTCCCGTTATATAGCTTAGAATACGTGGTACAAAGCTTAAAGGCTTTGCACTTCACATACAGAATCGTTTTCCCTCTTTTTAAAACTGAGGTGACCTCATGACAGTACGGCAGAATTCATTGGAATTGGACAATAACACTCTTATTTTGAAATCAGTAAAATTACCAAGAAAATTAAAAAGGTACTTTACTGCACTGATTCCATATTCTACTAATTCTTACACTCAGGAGAAGAGTTAATAAAAGACCACTGAAGAGATAATAAAAGAAATGTCACCAGCATTAAAGTTTTAATATTAACTTTAAATGCCTCTCGCTAGAATAGACATATGAAGTTTTCAAACATCTCCATACACATAACAGCCACTTACAGTTGAGTTCACTCTCACAAAGCATAACTGCTTATGCATTTTATTATTTAAGAGCAATTCGTATGACTAACTCTGAAATGACACGAACTTGCAATAAACCAAAGATATGTATTTTTAGAGTCACATCAACTTAAAAAACAAAATCCAAGCCTACTCTGAACTCAGGCTTACCACTAGTTCATGTTCTTTTGCATTGCTGAGCTTCAAGATAGAAGTCTGTGCTAATCCATCTAGCTTTTTTCGTCTGCCTATCACATGAGAAACTATAACCTCCTGCACTGTGCCCTAATTTCACTAGTTAGCAACACTGAAATTATTACACCGTATAAACAGGTCACAGTTCTTAACATATAACATCTCCCTGTTTCTTCCCCCTCCCCCTCTCTGAGAATGTGAAAGTAAAACTATTTCTCTGGCAGACCCTAACAGGTAATACACAGTTTGGAACGTACAAATTCAAGTAAACAAATATCAGAGTGCAATTAGTTCCTCCGATAACAGGAACAGCACAAACCTGGCCCAAGGTTTCAGCCATCTACCTGTGCCCCAGTTTGCGTACAGGGAAGGAACAGTTAAGTGAGCACCTCGATACTACATCCAAGCACTGAACCTCTGTCCAGACTGTTCAGTTACCCAGAGCAGCACAGCCTGGGATATCTGCTGTCCCTGCCCTGTGGAGTGGGGTGGCCCTGGAGCAGCCAGGTTTGCGGGAAAGAGCCAAGATGCCTTATTTTTCTTATTTATTTATTTTTCCCCTTCCTCTTCCCTACCTGAGGAGGCACAGACC
>NW_009704803.1:0-673 GCF_000703405.1 Apaloderma vittatum
AGAGAAAGAGGCTGAGAAAGGGTGCTGGAGGAGGAGGCTGGGTGGGGCTCCCAGTGCACCCAGGCGGAGCCCAAGCCGGATGTTGGCACGGATGTGCTGCCGTGGCCAGGCTGGGGGTGGGGGCACCCAGACCCTAAGGGTGCTGGGAGCAGTGAGCTGAGACCTCTGCCAGCTGCAGGACACTGCCCTGATGACCTCCTGCCCCTATCCCCCACACCTCTGCACAAACCCTGTATGCCCTTTTTATAGGCCAGTGCCTTGCCCCAGCTGTGACCACCCCCTCTGTGGCAGTTTTGCCCCCTGCAGATGACCCCAACACTCCTCCTCCCCTGGCCCACAGCGGGGAGGGACCCCTCTCTCTTTTCCAAACTGCCGTGCAGAGAGAGGGGACCTTGTGTTCACAGGGTGTGTAGCAATCCCCTTCACTTGCACTGAGCCTAGGACAAGGACCCAGAGCACAACACCCCTGGATGCCCCGTCCTCGCTCCAGCCCCTCCTTTGCCCAGTAAGGCTAGCAAGTCCCCAGTAAGTTCCCATTTCCCCAGCTGGAGTATCATGAAGGGTGAGAACCATTCTGCATCCTCTTTACTCGCTGTGCATGGACCGGACATGGGGTGCAGACAGCTCAGCCCGGGGCGGAGGTGGCCACAGGTCCAAAACCCACTGGGGAAGG
>NW_009704803.1:697-1074 GCF_000703405.1 Apaloderma vittatum
GAGGCAGCATGGCTGAGGCAGGCACCCTTCCTCCCCCCCCACAGGGTTTCCTCCGGGCTTGGCAGCCCCTCAAGGAGCAGAGCAGAGGCAGGAGCACCCTTATTTTTTTGACAAATGCCTTTATTTGCTACCGGATAGAGGTCTATTGCACAGCAGCCTGGAGGCTGCGGGGTGCGTGGCCCTGCCCCTGCTCAGTGCTGGACACGGCGGATGGATTGGATCTGGTTGGTGTGGGCCTGGCTGCTGTATTCGTTGTACTTCTTGAACTCGCCGTTCTGTCTGTCCCGCTCCAGCACGTACTGATAGCCTCTGTATCCCGGGTACTGGTATGCCACCCACCTGCAGGCAAACCCCTGGCTCAGACCCTCAGGCCAAAT
>NW_009704804.1:0-5235 GCF_000703405.1 Apaloderma vittatum
AAGCATCTCTCCAGTTCCAGCCTTGTCTTCCCAAAGCAAGGAGGAGCTCATGCAGGAGTCTTCCAGCAGGGAATGGGATGGGGAAGTCCTTCCTGGCAGGACAGAGCCGTGAAAGAGTTAATAGCTCTTGTTGGGAGCTGCTGTTTTATTTTCCTGTGTATTATATTAATAAAGAGCACCTTGAACCAACAGCTCCAATTTATCCTTGTCTCTTTCTCCCCACCTCTTCCAAAAAAGAAAGAAATTAGAGCATTTTTACCACTGTTTGCTTTTCCAGTTTCTTTAATTTGGCTAATTGCTTAGTCAATTCTCAAAAATATATTTTGTGTCTTAAAAAAACAGCAGAAAATGACAGATCACCTTCCTTTCCATCCCAGCTTTGGCATGCAGGTCCCAGATTGTGCATTCTCTCCCGGCGCCACACCAGCCTCCCATACTTAATTAATTTCCCTTCGTTTGTGCAGCCTTGTGCTTAAAGAGACAGTGTTCCATTTTGATGGTTTGGCTTTGGCAAGATTTCAGAAGTGTCACTTCTTAAATCTTTTTTCCCTTTTTTTTTTTTTAACTTCCTGGTGTGCTGTATGGCAAAGAGTTGGCATTTTTAAACTCCCACCACTCTCGCTCCTTCTTCACTCTTCCTTGTCTCCTAGCACTCAAGTTCTAGAGCAGACTGTTTGGAAGGAGGAGGATGCTCGGGACCCTGGTTCTTGACTGTACTTGTGGAAAGGGCACCGTGATTTGGTCTAGTTGTGCTTCTGAGTGCTTGAAAGTCCAAGAGCTACTGGAGATGGCTCTTGATATGGCAGTGCCGCTGGTCAAAGGCTGTTTTCTCTTTATGTCAGCACAGTTGTAGCAGGCTCCTGTGTTCTGACCTCTGCCATCATCAGTGATAGCAAAGGCTTTGATCCAAACACCCTGACACATAACTCTTGGAGCGAGCCCCATGCTTGGATTGGCTAGGGCTCTCAGGTTTAAAACTCACTCTATTCTCTTCTGTATGAAAGTGTAGTGTTCATCTGGCTCATATCTTTCATTTCAGATTCATGATTAAGATATTTCTTCACCTTTGTTCCATTTCAATCCCTGCAACTGAAAGGCAAGAACTTGCCTTTTTACAAGGCATGTTTTTTTAAAAAATCAGTTTTAAAAAATTGGAGTTATTATGCCTTTTCATGCATTGTTCCACTTTTCACTGTCTTCATGGGTCCTTGCCAGTCGAAGGCAGGGCTGCTGCTGTGAGGCAGCATCTCACAAAGGTGTGTTTCCTACTTGCCAGCTTGCAAGCGCAGCTCTAAATCATTCTCATTCTTTTGGTCTTCCCTCCCTGGCGAATCTTGAAGCATCTCCCAGCTGCTGTCCTGCCCTGAGGTGGGTGCAAAGCCCTACCTAGTGCTGGGGGAATGGGAAGGCTATATTTAAAAACTAAACAGGGAGCTGAACGTACTAAGATAGTAAATACCACTAGGAGCTGAGAGGATTGGCTGTGAGCTTTTCCGTATGTCCTCTGTGGTAGAACAGATGTTACAACAGCTGCAAGCTACCTTTTGCACCTCCTGCAAAGCCTTGAGTGAAGACTTCCACCAGCTTTGATGGACTCCAAATTCCTCCAGTGGTCTGCTTGTTTTCCTGCAACTGGAAGCAAAAGCGCCAGAGTGTATCGGATCTTGCTGCTCCTGTGGCTTTCTCTGGTCTCACAGGAGGCATATAGTTGAGTTTTCAGATCTCTTGCCCAATTTGGATAAGCATCAAACTTATCTGAAGTGAACTGAAGCTCCTTGTGGCTTGAGGAACACTAAGAACAAGCTGATGTTTCTTTTTTTCAGGCTTAATAAGGAGAACCTGCTGAAACCAAAAATGGTTTCTACTCTCCATGCATGGAGCCTCAATAATTCAGAGGTATCTTCCACCAGCATGTCCAGCTGTCCCAAGCTTCTAAGAAGCCAAGGGATGAAGGCTCCCCTGGACAAATGGACATTACAGCTTCACTGCATTGCGCTCTTGGAGTCCCATGAAGACCAGGGATGACTATCTGCAAATTCCCTCCTCCCATTTTCAGCAGAATAGACCTTCCACTTAAAAAAAGCAGAAGTTGGCAGGGTCAAAGCTGGTGCCCAAGGCTCACAACCTTACTAAATTCAATCAAGCAAAAAAGTCTCTAGTCAAAACTTATCTCCTCCTAAAATAAAACACACGGTAGAAGAAGAAACAAATTGCTTGGCACCTCATTAGCAATTGTAAGCAGACTCCACTTTCACTCCAGGGTCTCGTTGGAGTGATTTGTGAGGCAGCTTTTCCCTACCTCTGCCTGTCCTCTTAATGGCCTGCATTTTGAAGGAGTTGGAGGCAACACAAGAACAACAGTGATTATTTGTGTTCTTCTGGGACACCCGTCCCGCTGTCTGCTGCTGGAGTGCCCCTCTACCTGCTGTTGTTTCTGGAATCTGAAGCCCGTTTCACGTTGCTCCTGTGCATGTGTGTGGCTGATTGATAAGAAGATGCAGTTGGCCTGGAACAAGATAACCCAAGCTCATACATCCTCTCGGAGCTAAAATGTTGATTAAAGTTAACCAGCTGACTGGATGCTTTTTGGAGGAGGCTACTACTAAGCCCAAATGTGTGGGTGTTGGGTAAATGTTGTTGCTTCAGGGCTTGAGAAATCTGATTGGCTGGTTGTGTTCTCATGCTGCAAAAGAGCACAGCCCAAAAAGATGAAAGAGAAGGAATAAACCCCCCTCCCATAATGATCAATTTGTTCTTTCTTAATTAAATGTCCAGCCCCATCACAGTTTGATCCCACCACACTTCCTCCATGGTTTTCCCTTCTCATCTTGGCCTGGAAAGCAATTTAATTTCAATTTCAAGACCTTTTTGTTCTTGAGGTGGTTTTTTTTTTCTTCCAACTCCACCATCCACCCACCCACCACAGCAGGACGTGTCTCTCAGGAAACCCGTTCCATGCTTGGTAATAATTTTTGAAATGTAAGCACATCAAAAAGGACTTTGGCAAACACAGTAAGACTTTTGAGGGAGCCATTTTTTGTTATGTTGAGATTTTTTTTTTCAGCTTTTCAAATCCACACATGCAAGCAGATAACTTATCTTGGGCAGTAGCAGCAAAGAGCCCTCAGAAATGAGCCGAAGGGCAGTGATTTGGAAGCTCAGCCCTGGGGGAACTTTCCTGCTATAAGACAGCAGTCTAGGAGAAAGTTTGCGATTGCTTCTGGGATTTAACGTTTTTCTAAATTGCCAGGTAGCTGTCCTGCCAGGGAAAATAAATATGTTACTGTGTAGTTGTGTATTGATTTGACTTAGAAGTGGAATGGAATAACCCAGGACTAAAAAAGAAGAGGGAGAAAAAAAGAATCTCATTTGTCTTCTAGTCTTGTTGTCTTTTTCCACTGATGTTTCATTTTAAATTTTCCTTACCATCTTTCCTACATCAGGAAAAAGGCATTTTTCTTATTAGAGTAGATGTTGACACTGTCACTTAAACAATACTTTGGTCCTTCAAACAAAAATGCAGTATTAAACTCAGGGTTTGTGTCATCATTCTAAAGGAGCCATCGTCTTGTAAAGCTCAAACCATGTTCTTGTTGCCCTTCAGCAAGTTCCTTAGTCATTTATATGTTTCTTTTTCAGCAGTGCATCCCAAGATTCTCCCTTGATAATTAAATTTTTTATTCTTTTTTTCATTATGTTATACTGGGTTTAATTCTTCCTCTCATCAAAATATTCGAATGTTAGATGGTTTAACCTTGCAAATAGGACTGAATTTTCACTGTTTAAAAAAAAATATATAAACAATTATCTTTTTGATTTCCTGTTCCCTCATTCCTTTCATGTAACAATATTTCCTCATGCCTGATTTGGCCATTTAACACAGAGAGGGCTGAGCCCTCTGATGAAATTCTGTTTGAGAGGAGAAAAAAAAACCTTGTTATGCATTTTGTCTCACACTTTTTAATAGAACAGGAGAGTGCAATCGGTTCTGGTTTCGTACAACTAAGAGAAGGCAGCTTTGAGCTGAGTGAACTCAAACGCTGGGACAGTAGCAAAACCAGCAATGCCATGAATATATTATCCAGGGATCTAAGGCAAATGTGTGTTGTATTGGATATGTGCTGTTGAATGTAAATCCATAGTGCTGAAATACTGTATATTTATTATGCAAGCCAAAGCTGAAGACAGTTTCTGTTTGATGGACTCCCGGTGATGAATGGATTATTTCATTCCAGTAAATGAACTGTCAGAAACAATGGCTACACAGTACAATTTCTCTCCCTGTCCCCAAAGGGCAGGAAAGCTCTGCAGCCAAAATAAAGTTGTGATTTTTGTTAAGTCTAGTGAGGTGGCAGGCTTGGGTAGAAAATTCAGAGGAATGGATAATGGAGAGTTTGACCTTAAAAAAGCCCACCTCTCTTAGCTAAAAACATCGATGTTGTGGGCAGATTTGTTTCAACTTTGAAGTGAGATAAAGAGAAGAGTCTGTCTAGGCAAGATACGAGAAGTCCACACTCTGGTCAGGATCAGAAGTAAGGGTTTGGGAGGGTCCCACTGCCACCGGAGATGAAGAAATGGGGTAAATTGGGTCCTCGGCATGTCCCTGTCTTCTGCACAACAGGAGCTTAGGGCCACGAGCAGACCAGGTGAAAGAAGTTTCCTTGCTCCTCGGCAGGAATATGAGGTGGCCCCACAGGACTTTGATCATAACCCGTGTTTGAAGTTGCTGGAGGAACGATCCCTCTGCGAGAAGAAGAGGGAGCAGCGAAACAGCGGGAGCTGCTGTCGGGCCAGGGGAATGGTCAGTTGGAAGTCTAGAAAGAGACCTCGAGATCTGGAAGATGCAAACCAGCTTTCCAGCTGTGTGGTGTGTCCAGCGGTTCCTTTCTGAGGGATGGGAGAGCTGGAGCGCAGAACATACATCCCCTGCTCAGCCTTCAGGCCATTCTTCTGAGGTGCCTTCACCGAGTGTCTAAAGCTGGATGCACTTCGGGCATCCCTGTGACTCTGTTGGAATTGTCTTTAACTTTCCTTCCTTTGCAGCTCTGCGCTTAGTGACGGGTTTGTGCCTGACTGTTCAAAACACTGCTCAGATGTACATCCCTTTACATCTCCAGCTCCTTTATCAGCTGAGTTCTCCTTTCTGGATCCCAGGGCCCGTCTCACCTGGCTTTCGTTAGGGCTCAGGACCCTTGTGCTGTCCAGGCTCTTGGGACACCAAGGTAAATATATATA
>NW_009704805.1:0-206 GCF_000703405.1 Apaloderma vittatum
CGCAGCAGCTGCCGAGCCTGGGTGTTTGCCGGTGGCGCCTGCTCCCGGAATGCCACCTGTAGGCCTTTCTCCCGGGAGGATGAACGCCTCAGCTGCCACCCATCTGAATTTAGCGTTAAAAGTTTCAGGCGATGAACGAGCACGGCGAGGACCGCAGGGCTGGCCCCCACTGCTCCCCCAGACCGTCCCCCATACACCCGCGGCAC
>NW_009704805.1:258-622 GCF_000703405.1 Apaloderma vittatum
CCTTAAACAAGCACATGCCTTACTTTCTTAGCAAACAAACTCCAAAGCCAGCCAGCCATTTAGCACCAATGCAAGGGAAAGACCCCTCGCTGGAGCGCAATAGCAGCTAAACCACTGCCGGTTTCAAACGTAGTGTTCTTTTTTTTTTTTTAAAACCCTGTCCCCCCTCAACTCTCTGAGAAAGGCCGGGACAGACACTCCTGTGCCCCCTCACTGCTGGAACAGCGCTTTGCTAAGCAACGTTACCCGAGCGAACAAAACACCTGTTTAATCACACCGAACTCCCCTCTCGCCTTCAAATCCCTTTATTTGGGTTCACCTGTGCTCCTCCCTCATTAAACTGCTACAGGCAGCTCCATCAGCT
>NW_009704805.1:672-927 GCF_000703405.1 Apaloderma vittatum
ACTCCTGACCTTTCAAGAGAAGATGACCATGTAAATCTACCCTGTCTCAATATCGTCTGAGATCCAAATGGGAAAGTCGATTTATGAACCACTAATGTTCTGCACAGAAGCTGAATAAAAACCGAGCTTCCTCGAGGATTTTCAGATAAACCTTCTAATTCGTCTGGAATTCCAATAACTAAACCCAGCCTTCGGAAGGACTCACACTGCGTTTCCAGAGTACTCAGGAGATTAAACGTGCTGGCTGTTACAAAA
>NW_009704806.1:0-4652 GCF_000703405.1 Apaloderma vittatum
GCCTAGGCCAGTCTATGATTCTATGATTTATGAAGAAATACATTGGCTATACTTACAGAATGAAGGTTAATCCCTTGAAATAACGTGTTCCACATGACTTCCTAATGCAATGGTGTATCTAAGAGGGTAAATGTGATCCTTGCATCTATAACTAGAGAAAGATCAGACAGAATAGGGAAATAGCACTACCTTTTTAATGATAATCATGCAGATGGACCATTACTTCACACATACTTTAAATAGCTTTTCTGCAGAATGAGAGATGTGCAAAAATGCAGCAAAAGTGCACTGCAACAATTACACCTCCCTCTCCCCACAGGCACACCATGATTTATAATTAAAGTTCTGTCTAGCTCACAACCTTGATGACCTGCACAGGGGGATTTGTTTGATAGTCATAAATGCCAGGCTTTGAAACTACTAAGGAGAAACAGTAGTTATGTTCAAAAAAACCATATAGACAGAGCGCTTCAGGACATGGTTTAGTAGCCATGGTAGTACTGGGTTTACGGTTGGACTTCACAGTCTTAGAGGTCTTTTCCAATCTTAGTTATTCTATGATTTTATGAATCTAGGCAATTTCAGTAGGAACTCTTAAGTCATGAGGATTACTGATCACAGGGCTACTGTACTGGATTCTCTATCACATCAATTCCTCTGCCCAGGTTGAGTACCTTTATAAATATAAAATGTAACATTTTATGATACAGGTTCTGTTTTGTTCAACAACAGTCAACCATGAAGGAAATCTGACTGTCATCCTTCAAAATCTAGGATTGCTTGAATTACAGATAATGATGTGTCATTCCTTTACCAAGGGAGTCAGCCTGTTTCAGGAAGTTGTCAAATCTGTTCTTTGCAATAGGTTCAATAGGTTGGAGTCACTCAAAACTCTTATGACCAATAAACTCTTATAAACTTCTACAGCATCTAACATAGATATCAAAATAGGCTGATAGTCTGGTAACCTCATTCTTTCACAAGACACGAGCTTTAAATTTCCCCACACAGTTAGCATAGGGTAAAATAGCCTTCACAGAAAGCTAGATTTTTATATAGCTGAGCAAGATGAAAATGCTAACCCACTTATCTCAGAAAGGTTGTTATCTTGACCTTAAACCCTCACTTTTTTGAGGCAATATACTCAACAAACTGGACCCTTTGCTTATCTGGCTCTTCTTCAGAGACATATTCCTTTCATATCTTAGATTCATATCCATTTTTAATCACGTAAAGCAATTCAATGGTGATGCATAACTGGTGTACAATGGCACATGAGGGGGCCGGTTAGCTCAGTGGTTTGAGCGCAGTGCTGACAACAATGACAACACGGAGGTCGCGGGTTCGATTCCCGCTCTGTCCCTATTTGTTGCCTGGTCTAGTTGAAAGGTGGCATCCCTGCCCATGACAGGGAGGTTGGATTAAATGATCTCTAAGGTACCTTCCAGCCTAGGCCATTCTATGATTCTATGACTATTAAAATTAGCTCTGTTTCTGATCTTCAGATCATAGTTTAGCTGTGCATTAATTCAACTGAAAACATGAAACAGAGAAGGCAACCTAGCTGAAGGAATGACAAGCCAGAATTAAAGTACAGACCTTCCTAACTCCATCACCTCTCCGCATTCCTGAAGATAACATAAAAAACCTTAACAGAGCTAGCAACACAACTGAATCGATTTCTAAATATGTGATTACAGCAGAAGTCGGGGAGGGAATGCTCCCAGCTCTCTTAATCATTCATTATACCACAAGAAATTTCAAATAATTATACCCTGGGAATTCTCAAATCAGGAAAACTCAAAACCAAAACATATTTTATGTATGAGAATAGTGCAAAATGAAACTAAGCAAAGCATGGAAGTAAATGAAGTGCATTCAAGGCCTTGCAGACCTAGAATAATATTTTATTCTACTGAATGTAATATATCTTACTTCAAGGCACTAAAGAGAAAAAATAACAGTGTTAATAGGTTTTTCTTCTTTTCTAAGAATAGGAAGAGTAAGATGCTGCATGATGGCTACATGGACTTGATGACCTCAGAGGTCTTTTCCAGCCTCCACAATTCAGTTTTTCCTTGAACTCCTCTTCATTGCCACTCTTAGGTCATATTACATAACCACACTTATCAGCCAGAGACTCATCCATGTAAAGAATACCTAGCCTTAAAAAATTGCACCCCTGAAGATAATCACATTATTCAGACAAAAAGGAAGTGCTGAAGCACATGAGAAAATACACACAGTGCCTTCTCTAATAGAGAAACCTCAGGATAGAAGCAGATGGATCTCATCTGTAATAAGAGATTTACGTTTTGGAAGACTCATGTCTTTGATTCCTGTCAAGGTAAATTAGGATTTGTGTGGGTTAGACAGATGGCACTACAGAAACATAGTGTGAGAAGTCACTATTGACAGATGCTCTGACATTATTTTTGAGTACATTATTTTAGAGTACATTCTGAAGATCTTTGAAAGAGTTAGAACATTTAAACAACTCTGAAGCTCTGCACAACTCTGAAGCTTTTGTATTTTTACATGTATACACACACATGCATGTGCACATATACACACACGTGTGTGCATATGAGTTCTTATACTTTAGGGACTCACTCTTGGGACACAGTACATAATGGCTGTAAATATCCAATATATTTCACATGTTGAGATATCAGCTATTGCTGGCCAGGTAACCGGTTTGTCAGACACAGTATTTCAGAGCTTGCAGAATCAAAGATCTCGTTCAGGCTGGCCTGTGAACCCTGTTAGCAGCCAGCACAAAAACATTTTTTGTGAAAGTTTGCCATCTAAAGGCCATATCAGGAAGCACGAGGATCGAAAATTACTATCTTTTAACAAAACAGATTAAGTGGGCTTTCTGAATCTTTGTAGGTATAGTTAGTTCAAAACAGCACTGCCTTTAATATCCACTATGTTTAGCTTTGTTGGCAATAACATCATGAAAGTGTCGAGCTGACACTCCTCCCCAAAACACAACCAGTACTTTACTAAAATAGTAAGATGCGTTTTTAATCTGAGCCTTGTTCCAGTGAAGAGGGATTTTCTTTCAAAATATTCAATAATCAAGATAAGTACTTTTAATCCTTTTACGGTAAGAAAGATTGTTTCAAAAGCCCTGTCATTTTCCGCTGGTGCAGCAAAGGTTAAATAATACCAGTAAAACCAAATATGTTCGTTGCAGAGATGGAATTCAAAGTTTGTGACAGAGAAAGGCAAATATTTGTTTTCTTTGGAACATCAGCCTTTTTATTCTCCTTACAGAAATATCTCAAACTAGATGAAAATATTTTCACTGGAAAATGCTGACTGATGCTTCCATTATAATTTGTTTATATCAAATTAGAAAATTTGAGTGGAATTATGTTTAAAATACCTTTAAAGAATTAAGAAACATCTTCAGAAACATCTTCAAAGATATTTGGCAACCTTTCCAGCAAAGTCTGCAGAAAGACTAGCGGTGCTATAATTTCAGGAGCACCTGTGAAGTAGTTACAGTACTTTTATTTATTCCTCTTCATCATAAAATCTAATTTAGGGTTTTGAATTTTTTCCCCTTCCTTTTCTCATAAGGGTACTTAGGTTCCATTTTCACCTGAAGAAAACTACTAAAATCTCTCTTTCTAAAATACAAGAAGCTGTACCTATCACCATTTAAAATGCAAGAAGGTAGAAAACCATTGCCAGAGTAGGCCTGATAATTTTAGGAGAGTAATGAGGTATTTAGTAGAGACATTCGTTCTATCTCAAGTGATGATCACTCTCCTCTCATCCCAGCCCAGTAACTCCAGAGGCTTTTTTACAGGGATAAACTGGTACCTGATAATGTGCCTTATTCTTTCTTCCTTGGTCACTCAAAATATGTGTTTCGTGCCACGTATGGAGAGGAACAGACAGGCTACTTACCCTGTGATGATTTGCTACCTGTACTGATTTGCTATAGCAACCTGTGCCTTGCTGCAATGGTGCTGCGGCACCGTCAATCGGCAAGTGCAGGAGGTTAAAGGCGAGAGCTCAAGCCTGTCTGCAGATGCCTGTGCTCCATCTTTCCCAGGGGAAGGTGTCCCTGAAGCGTGGTGAGGGAGACACTGAGCTCCTAGGCTCTAGACTGAGTTTAGATCCAAGTGGGCTGATTCAGTTTTTTCACTGCACAACCGAGACAGTAAATTTAAATCTGCACCTTGTTTCCCCAGTCTGATGCTCTCGGAAGCTGGAAACTGATTTGTAAGACAAAGGACACATCACTAAGCCAAGAAAATGATAAATGGCATGGAAGAAACACCAAATACATCAGGATGCAAATGGAGGCATCCCTTAGTCTACATGATCCTATTTTAAAAATGTTTCCTCTTTCAGAGGGGCCAGAGTAACAAGATATTAGTGCTGGGGGTAGAGTTTTAAGAAACATTTCTTAAAATACATGTTTTAAGTTAATCCTCTCTGCATCAGAAGGAAAATGTTGGTGCAGCAAATAAAAAGTAGTGAGACATTTCTTCTGCCTCTCTCCACATGTTTGCATTAAAACACCAGCCAGAAACAGGCTGCTTGAGGGACTGAGGAAACAGCCCTGGCAACCATTCGTTTTGTATTTTTGATGGCTCGCAAGGTTTGCACCAGCTTCTCTGAGCAGAACA
>NW_009704806.1:4672-5443 GCF_000703405.1 Apaloderma vittatum
ATTATAAATTTAGAACCTGAAAAAGCAACAATAGAGCTGCCATGTTTTATTTTGAGATTTCATTTCACTCTGTTACTGGATTAGCGAGCACTAAGACCTTAAATTAAAGAAAGCAGCCAGGTCTCCAGAGTAGCTCTTTGAGGATTGCTTGATAGAGCAGGCCAAAGACTGCCACCCCACTCAAAATCCTGAAGTAGAAGTTGGGGTTCTGATGTCATGCAAACTTAAGGCAGCTAAAATAATGCAGAAACTGCACATTCTTGCACTTTTTTCCCCCCAACATTTAGATCAAGTATTTAGCCGCGTGCTTCCTCAGTATGAACTTGGGACATCTCCTAAAGTTTCCCTAGTGATAAGGGTCCCAGGTCAGCATGCAAGCAGGAGGGAGGAGCATCCACTGGCGAGTGCACCGGGCACAGCTGGCAGGTGTTGGTGGTAGCTGGGGTGACCTGTGTGGGATCAGCTCTGTGACCACCCAAAGCATTTCTTTATTTGTTTTCTTTCTCAATACCAGCATCAGGAAATAATAAGTCCCCTAAAACTGTTTTGTAGCCCGTTATGGCAAGACAGGTCAAAAGTCCTCTAAATGATCTTTTCTAAAGTCTTTTTGTGCACTGCATGAAAAAGTTTTGTCCTTCACTGGAAGGGTATGTGCAGTTCCCAGGTAGCTGGCTTGTGGCTCGCCTGATCATGGTGCTGTGCTGCTGTCATCAGTAACTCACTCTCACTTCCCCAGTGTGGGCTATCACAGAATCACAGAATGTCAGGGGT
>NW_009704807.1:0-210 GCF_000703405.1 Apaloderma vittatum
ACCACAAATCCACGTATCCCCTTATTCAACTTGAGATATAACTATTTACAAAATCAAACAGTACATTTTTGTTGTTTTGTTTTTGAAGCTAATAATTCTGTATTTACAAGAGGGGATGGGGGGGAAGGCCGCTGCCCGAGCAGACATGCAGTTGGAGATCTCTAATCAGTGGTTTCCAGTAAAGCCCTACGCAGTTGGCATTTGCCCTGG
>NW_009704807.1:359-566 GCF_000703405.1 Apaloderma vittatum
GGGGGGAGAAAGAAAGGAAAAAAATAAAAATGAAGTCTTCATTTTACTCAGTCCTGGGTCTACTGGCAGCACTTTATTTTTGTTTACTCATTTAAATTCTGATATCAAAGTGTTCATTATTTTTAGAGTCTTTAAATAGGGTATCTGTTTGCTCGCTTGGGGCTTTTTTGTTTTGTTTCGGTTTGTATTTTTTTCTGTTGTTTTGTT
>NW_009704808.1:0-5229 GCF_000703405.1 Apaloderma vittatum
GGTGGGCTCCTGGCCCAGCGAAGTCGCTCTGTGCTGCCAGGGGAGTTCCTCTGCGGGAGGAGAACCTCCTACTCCCGAAACGCGTTTTACCCACCCGTTCCTGAGGTGTTACGGACTTCAGGAAACTAGTTTCTCGTGTAAAAAAAAAATAAAATTAAAATCATCTTTGTCGTCCCTGTATATGAAAATGTTTATTTTTTTATTTCGTGTTACTTCCTGGTCAAAGGAAAACCATCAGTGGTCTCAATGGTTTTGCTTTGTGGCATTTATTTTTGGTTTTTTTTAAATAGACTTTTTTTTGTGGAAGCAAATTATTACTATATGCTTATGGTGGAATACTAAATAAATGCCTTCTTAATCCAGATTCCAAGGGTGTGCCTGAGGAGCATAGCCCTTATGCCCATAGCCGCTGCAAAGGGCTCTGAACTTTAGAAGTACAAGAACTCGCTGGTTTTTGAAATAATGCCAAGTGTACAGGCTTTCTCACTGTCATCGGAAGTGGTTGCTATTGCTAGATGGGCCAAGCAGTATGGCTTACTGAATATAGACTTTCTTATTCTTTTAATCTAAGGGGTTTCTTGGTAACGTTTTTTTTGGGTGTGGTGTTTTTGTTCCTTTGACCATTTCCTCTGTGTGTCTAAACCAGGACCTATTGTATCCACATCATTAAAACCAGTCTCCTCTTACTGAAGGCTTTAAGCAGCTGATTCAGCTACTGAGCGTTTAAACCTCCCAGAGGTTCCTCTCCTGCTATTCCACAAATCATCGACTTGTTTTGTTTAATTGAGATTCTGAGGTTCCGTTCTGTAGCCAAGACTATAGAAAAGCATTTGGACCTGGTGTGCAAGGAGGACCAGTGGAGAAGCTAGGACTGACCGAGTCAGTCTTCCCATTGAGCCTTAAATGCAATTTCTTCATCACTCCTGCCCTGCTTTTGCAGATGGTTCTAAATTAGTGTTACTGGTGCATGTTTGAGAGTCCTTTTGTAACTTATTGTGTGAAGGCACTTTCTTAGTTTAAATTGTGTAAGTTGGCATGCCACTGCACCTCCAAACATCTGAGTCAAGGTGCTGTAGGCTTACCCAGGGAACAAGATTCCAGGTTCTAAACAGCATACAGTTGAGAAGGAGAGATGGTGGTAATTGGGCAACAGGAGAGGGTGATTGTGGGTGCAAGTATCATAATATCTTCCTTTAATAAAAAATTAATTAGCTCTCTTTGTCTTTTCATCTCTATAAAACCTTGTTTCTGTGGTGGTTTGTTAGGGTGAGGGATTGGGAATACAAACTATACTGTCGTTCACTAAACTAAGTTGGAGTTTTCACACCATCTTTTTGTTTGTATGCTTACGTTATTGCTATTGTGTGTGTGGTTGCCGATGTATAAATGTTATGTTAATTTTATCAAGGTGAAATAATCATCATTTCTGTATGAGAAATGATCGTCCTCCTGAAAGTCAGACTGTCCTGTCCAAGTGCACAAAGTAAATCAGTAGCAGTTCCGTGCCTTGCAAACACTGGTTTTCTACACCAGGATGCTGTTGGTAAATCCTTATCCTCATATCAGCCTTCCCCTCCTGAATCCTCGCCTCCCTGTAGATCCCTTGGATCTGCCTCTCCATCCAAATTCGAAGCACTGCACCTATTCCACTCTCACGTTGCTGAACACCTGGAAATTGAGGGGGAGAGAGAAGCATGTAGCATCCTGTGGACGTGCTTCTTTGTTCTCCTGTGGGAACCTGTGACATATCTGGCATCTTTAGAATCCCGGCTCACCACATAGAGATTGCTGCTTTTCACAGTGCCCTGCAAGGTCAGGTTTTTTTGTCTGAAAAAAACCCTCAGACTTGCAAATACAGTGCTTGAACTCAAGGGCACAGAGATTGCAGGGCACTGTGAAAAGCAGCAAGGTCAGGTTTTTTTGTCTGAAAAAAACCCTCAGACTTGCAAATACAGTGCTTGAACTCAAGGGCACAATGAGGATATGAAGGACTTTGATTTCTGACCTACCAAAACTACACTTCTTCAGTCATTGGTAATTCAAGGCAAAACGGTTTGGGGATTCTGAAGATTGTATATGGGTGTGGGGAAATAAAGTCAATGTATTATCTGTGGCCCAGTTTGTTCAAGGAACCTATAGAGAGCTCTTTGCACCTTCCCTGGATGAGGCAAATAAATTGTTGGCTACCAGTGGGGACCTGCTGCACTGCAGATAGCAGCCAAACCTCGAGCGACTCTGACAGAGTTAGAACTTTGCCCCAAAATGAGAGGAGATAAGGGAGATAAGCTGGGTGAGTGCCTTAGAGCACCTAGAAGCATTCTGTGTGTTGCGAGGCTAATATGAAAGCTAGTGGTCTGAGCATCAACTTGGTATTACTGCCTTCTAGTTCGTGCATATTTTGCTGGGTTCCTTAGTGCTTCATTCCCCAATTCGGCTTCTATAAAGATTGAGTTAAAGTGAGACAGTCTTGTTCACCTGAGAGCTGCAGTTAACGTATGCAGTATTGAGCATGGGCTGACAGAAACGTATTTGTTAGCAGCTTTCATATTTTCTTGACTTCTAGAAGTGACTAATACACAACAAAAACCCCTAACAACTTACTTTAATGTGACTTCCTTTTTCCTTCCTGTTAGGCAGTTTGACAAATTGGGGTTAGTATTTGCTTTTGAGTTTGTTTTAAATTTTTTTCCTTTCTTTCTCTGCATAGAGAAATACATGCTCTTTTCTATGTTTTTGTTCATAGTAAAAATACGAGGATTGCTCAGTGTTTTTTTTTTTTTTTTTCCCTGTGTCTTTCGGCTCCATGACACGTCATGGGAACTGCATCACAAGGTGATGGGGGAAAATCTGGACTTCTAACAGAGTTAGGTTGCTTGTAGAATGTGCTTAGTTCAGTAGGTTGCTTGTAGAAATGTTAAACAGTTTTAAATGGTATGAATAGAAAAATCTGTCATCAGCTCTACAAAGCCAACATCTGATTGTGTTGTCCTGTTTCCTTACTCTTGAGTTTTCCTGAATAAACAGAGGAAGTTCTGGTTTTCTCACAAACAGAAAAAAGTAATCCTCCTCTACCCTTTGCTTTAAAAAAACAAACCACTTCTTAATATTGTGTCCAGGGCAGTGGCTGTTTTATCAAACCCAAAAAGAAACAATTTTCTTTTTTGCCATTGATATTTAACACTACAAGATGATCACAGAGTGAAAAATATTACTGATAGCTTCTTGGCTCATTGTGGTTAATGGTTTTAGTCCATAGAAAGCCAGAATCATCTCTGGGTTACACACACAGGTTCCTTTTATATTGAGAGCTGACAGTGTGGTTAAAGGTGTTTGTCAAAAAAAAAAGCCCAAAAGATTTGATTTGGGATATGAATTTTTAAATATTTTTTTTAATATTTCTCTCATGAGTTTACAGCCTCATGAGGCCATATTGCCCATGTTCAGGGTTGTGTGCCTGTAGGCCGTCTGAGGGATACAGAGGTTGGAATAGACATAGGTTGTAGTTTGGAGTACATTTAAGCTGGTGTTGCCACAGGACAAGAACAGTTCCTTTCTATGCTATTCATTTGTGCCATTCTTTATAAACGGAGCTGCAAAGATAATCTGTCTGAAAATGAATCCTGGTGAAGGAAGTTACTGAGACATTATTTCCTCAGTCCTGTTGTTCTTCAAGCTGCATAAAGGCTGTGGGGGTACAACATAGAAAGGCTATTTGGATGCTGGGAGTAAGTGGGCAGAGGTTTTTAACCGCTTTTTTTTCTGGCAGTTCAGAGTAGGCTCAGATGCAAGTCAGCTCTGTCCCTAAGCAAAGCCCAGAGCTCAATAATAATAACCAATGTCCTCCAAGACACAGTGATCCTTTCTAATAGTTCACCGCTGACAAAGTGGGGATTCCCAGTTCTCCCCTTCCCTCCTTTGCCTTGTGCTACCTTGTGTTGCCCTGGGCATTTCTTGGATTTAGCTCGTTGTGTTAATGGCAACGTCAGCCTCCCCAAAAAAAACAGCCTTGTGAAGTTAACAAATGATGTTGGCTCAGTCCGGGGTGCATACCAACAGAGCAGGACCCTGAGATGGCAAAAATGAGGGCAAAAGCAGGATGGGGAGGGAGAGTGGGGTTGCCACATGCACACCAACCCTCCATAAGTGGGCTCAGGTGTCTGCTTAATTGCTCTGAGTTAATCAATTTTCTGGGGCAGGGAGCACAAGATTTTTAGAATACTGCTCTTATGTGTGAGCTGAAGAACGGCCTAGTTGGTTATGTTCTTGATGGGAGAACTGGCTGAATCTAGGTTGCTTCAAAGTACAGGCAGTAGTATTAAACTCCAGCTTCAGAAGGATTTACATGGTAAAGTAATTAGGATATCTTAAATTTGTATGTGCAGAGCATGTTACACAACAGAACATAGAAGTATGATTTTTATGTGCTCTTTTCCCACCAATGCCCCTTATAGTGGCTCTCACAGGAAAATAAGTTTCTCTGGAGTACTACTCTGTTAGTGGACTTTGATTTCCACAGAATAGTGGAGTTCCCTGCTCTAGAAACAGCACACAGAAAAGAATCTTGTAAGGCAGGGATCAGTATTTCTTTGACTACTAAAGAATGTCTTCCATTTCCACAGTGTTTTACAATAAGACAGATTAAATCAACAATCACATTAATTGTGACTGAATAATAATTAATAAATTCGTAATGCTGTTCAGAGGTAATTCCTAGGGATTGAGGCTGGGGAGGTAGAAAGACTATACAAAACTAAAAACCTTGGGTTGTAAGGCTGCACTACCATCTGAGTGACAGGAATGATGGAGGTGAATCTGCGTTTGTGCTACATGTGTAGTAAGTAGCACAACAAACTGCATGTGACTTGCCTAGCAGAAGTGAAAACTCTCTACTTCATTCAGGGTGATGATGAGAGCTGCGAGTAGGTGAAGTTTGCTAATAATCTTGTGTATCTCAGCCATTACATCAGAAATTTCCCTTTGCTGTTAACGGAGCCCAACATAACCAAGCATGAGAGATGTATGAGTGCTGGTTGACCAATGCGTTAGCCACTCTACCACGGTACTTGAAATGCAGAGATGCTAGCTGAGATACCCGTAATTTTGTAAAACTTTCTCTTGCTACGTTTAGTGTGGCTCTAGTGGCACTGTACACATACCTTTTTCCTGGTGTATGAACAAGCAGACTTGCTAGAAATGGAATATTTTGGTTGATGTTTGGGATGAAATTAA